>NC_052532.1:174762732-174928982 GCF_016699485.2 Gallus gallus
TGCACACTCGTGAGGAATGGCTATGAAGACAAAGCAGATAAAGATTTCAAAGATAATTTATTCTTTACTGCAACAAAAACTTTACTGACTGTAGATATCCATACCAAATGGTTACCAAAACTCGCCAAAACTGTTGGACTAACAAACAGTAACCAAAAGGAATAAGTATCTGTCTTGAGAGGATCATTAACTTCATCACATCATGAGATGATACGATATTCTCCCAGAAAAGGAATAAGTAAGTAAATAAACAGGCTTTTCCTAAGCAAAGACTTTGAGATTTCTCGATTATATTTCCTATCCACTCTCTGTGGAGACAGTCTCTCTAATGTCATTCTTCCCATTACAGCTCCTTTCAAGCCTCAGAAACATTTAATGCTTGAGCACCAGGAATTATCTTTTTATTAAATAATTGTTCTTTGATTTCAAAGCCTGTTAATTTTCTAGGTTGTACTTACATCAGAATTTAACTGCAAAAATCTCTTTGGATCATTTGACATCAATTCATAATATCCACAGAAAACATCTGTGTAAATTACAAGAGTTAGCCCATGAAGATCTGTTCAAAGCAGTGTACTCACCCAATGAATTAACAGAGAATAATGTATTGTTTACCATATAGCACACAGGGATGATGCTGGCTGACCCATCTCTCTTCCTGAAAGGTGGGATCTGGCTTCTATGGGGACCCTGCCTATGGCAGAGGGGCCTGGAACATGATGATCCTTGAGGCCCCTTCCAACTCATGCCATTCTACAATTCTATGAATCTATGACTCTTGCTTAGCTGAGATAGTGAGTGTAGAGCAGTCAGCATTAGAAAAGGTTGTCACTTTACCTGTGGGGACAGGAGAAGGGGAAACAGCCATAAACTGGAGCTTAGAAAGTTCTGCAACAATATGTGAAGGAACTTCTTCACAGTGAGGGTGATGGAGCACTGAAACAGGCTGCACAGGGTGGCTGAGGAGTCTCCTCTGGAGATGTTCAAGACCCACTTGGACGCCTACCTGTGCAGCCTGATGTAGAGGGGCTGCTTTGCAGGGGGGTTGGACTCGATGATCTCTGGCGGTCCCTTCCAACCTCTACAATTCTGTGATTCCATGATTCTGTTACCATGGGGGTAAATAGAGAGGGAAAAGGAGGCTGAGTAGGGTGGTGTGTAAGGATTAGATTGGGGGTGCCAAGAAAGTGCAAGTCCACCAGTAGGATATGCCATTTAGTTCTTGTTGCCACAAGTCAGCCACAGCCTGGTACCTATTCTCCACAAAGTCCTCAGGAATCTAAATCTTGGTGGGAAAAGGGGGGTCTAAATTACCCAAGTCTACATAATAACAAGCATTCAAAGGCATTCTGGACAGCCTTATTCCCTGAGAAAGTTATTTAATTAAGATTGATTTTCCTTTCATATGAAATGATGCAAATCCACATTGAAGTTGGAAATACCTATTTGGAGACATTACTGTAAGAGTGGTGAAGATCAGGCTTAGCATTATCAAGACGTACTCAGCGGGACAACACACTGATGATGAGCACCAAATGAAGGTGGCTGAGGAACATGCAATTGGATATGAGGCAGTATCAGTTCCCCGTGATTTCAACTGAAGCTAAATCCAAGCTATACAATCAAATCACAGGATGACTTCAGTTGGAATGGATTTTAACAGTCATCCAGTTCCAACCCCATGCTGTGGGCAGGGCAGCCACCCACCAAATCACTCTCCAGGCCCCATCCTCCTTGGTCTTGAACACTCTAGGGATGTGTCATCCACAGCTATCTGGTCTGGAATTTCCTCCTGATATCTAACCTAAATTTCCCCTCTTTTACTTTAAAATAATTCCTGCTAGTCCTATCACTATCACACCACATAGAAAGTGTAGATCCCAGTGTCATGGACAGTTTATTCCTGGGTGACAATCTAGCTCAAATTGAGACAGAAATGCTTTTCACACTTCTTTAATTCAGCTGAACCTGTGGTTCAATTACCTCCCACTTCACTCCCATAATTTGCAACAAATTTGTAGCAGTTCCAAATGATTATGGCCAATTTCCCAGCTGGCAATATCAATAATAAACAGAAAAAAAACCTATTTTATTTGCCTCAGCCGAGTTTAGACTTCCCATGCATACTTAAATCTTATTTTGACAGCTGTTTCTACACAAGCCCAATTTGAAGGAATGGAAGTGACAGGTGGCAGGAGCAATAATTTCTACTTCTGTGAGGTTTCTCACAACTCTAAATAGTTTTGATTAATGCTTGTGCTTCTCACTTTCTATCCATCATCGCTCGTATATCAGAGAGAACTGACTGTTCAGAAAGTAAACAACCATTCCCTTCCCTGATGATGGTGTCACTGCATCAATGAACAAAGGAAGAGCCACTTATGTTATCTATCTGGACTTCAGTAAGGCCTTTGACATGGTACTCCACCACATCCTTCTCTCCAAATTGGAAATATGTGGATTTGATGGATGGACTGTTTACTGGACAAAGAACTGGCTGCAGGATGGAGTCCACAGAGTGATGGTCAATGGCTCAATGTCTGGATGGAGATCAGTAATGAGTGGTGTCCCCCAGGGGTCAATACTGTGGCAGGTGCTCTTCAATATCTTCATCAGTGACACTGACAGTGGGATCGAGTGCACCCTCAGCAAGTTTGTGGATGACACCAAGCTGTTGGGTGCAGTGGACACACCTGAGGGATGGGATGCCATCCAGAGGGATCTAGGCAGGCTGAGAAGTGAGCCCAGGAGAATCTTATGAGATTCAATAAATCCAAGTGCAAGGACTTGCACCTTGGTCATAGCAACAACCACTACCAATACAAGCTGGGGGATGAAAGGATTGAAAAGAGCCCTGTCGAAAAGGACCTGGGAGTACTGGTGGACAGAAAGCAGGATATGAGGCAGCAATGTGCCCTTGCAGACCAGAAAGCCAACCATACCCTCGGCTGCATCCAAAGCAGCGTGGCCAGCAGGGCGAGGGAGTGATCTTTACCATCTACACTGTGCTGGTGAGGCCTCACCTGGAGTACTGTGTCCAGATGTGGAGTCCTCAGTACAGGAGAGACATGGAGCTGTTGGAGCGCATCCAGAGAAGGGCCACAAAAATGATCCAAGGGATTGAACACCTATCCTGTAAGGACAGGCTGAGAGAGCTGGAGCTGTTCGGCCTGGAGAAGAGAAGGCTCTGGGGAGACACGAGAGCAGCCTTTTGGTATCCAAAGGGAAAGAAGGGGACAGACTCTTTAGCAGGATCTGTGGTGATAGGACAAGGGGAAATGGTTTCAAGCTTAAAGATGGTAGATTTAGGTTAGATACAAGGAGAAAGTCTTTTCAAGTGAGGGTGGTGAGGCACTGGCACAGATTACCCAGAGATGTGGTGGATGCCCCATCCCTGGAGACTTTCTAGGCGAGGCTGGATCAGGCCCTGAGCAACACTATCTAGCTGTGGATGTCATTGTTCATTGCTCAGGAGTTGTAAGTATCTTACAGCTCTAAGGATTTTATGATTCTCAGTCCAGTTCATATGCAGATAACTCTAGTTTCTACATAGGTTCATCTGAAAGTAACAGCACATCAATACTGTAGTCATGGTGTTCTGAAGAACAGCACGTTTGAAACTGGACATAGCCAGCTACTTTTATTTCAGCAATATTTCTTATTTTAGAAGAAATATCTTAAATTTTTACCTTATTGCAAACGTGAAAGGTTCACTATTGTGGCACAAACACTGTAAAAATAGCTCCCAGCAGTGTTATTGGTGTAGTATGAACTTGGAATTAAAGTTTTGTATTATTCATCTTGGTGAATAACAATTCCTTTTACTTGCATTAAGTGAGATGAATCAATTTGAGTTTTCTGTCAAAGACAACCTATTTAGAAAAGGTAGCTATCATTGTCAAATTCTACCCATGATGGTGTACAGAAAGTTTCTTTGTAGTGCTGGTATCACAAAGCTGCTCATGAAATTTTCTTCTAGGGAGGTGTACATAGATAGGAAGCAGAACATCTTCATTGTGTCTCAAGCTTTTATCTTCAAGAGATCTTTTCAACATTCTGCTCCTAAAGGCTTTGTGCATGAATAAATCTGAGGTCTAATTTGCTGGCTGACTCACTTATATTTCTCATGCAAAAGTTTTGCACACATGCTTCATGATGATTAATGGAGTAATATGAATTGGAATCAATAAATCCATTCGTTCTTTGAAAAGGACATAATTCTTCTACTCTCCCATCAGTTACATTTTGTGTAATACTCATCTATGTTGAGTTTGTATTGTATGAGGACCTAACAGCTTCATCTGCCAGGAGAAAAGGATTTGTGTTTGAGAATGTCAAAACAATGGAAAAGCCATGGTGAGCACTGAAGTTAAACAAAAGAGAAGAGAATGGAGATTAGTGTCTCAGGGTACCAAATGTAATAATAACCGTTTGTGTAGATAATAACAATGTACGTAGAGTGGCTGCTCTACACACAGCCCTCAAGCAGATGGTTCATAAGGTAGAAACTGGGGGAGCAATGTCCCTCCCACTGTAAGCAAAGACCAGGCTCATGATCACCTGAGGAACCTAAACATCTGTAAGTCTGTGGGTCCTGATGAGATGCATCCCAGAGTCCTAGAGAATTGGCTGACAACCAGCATGGCTTCACCAAGGGAAAGTCCTGCCTGATCAACCTGGTTGCTTTTTATGATAATGTAACAGTGGCAGCGGGCAAGGGAAGAGACACTGATGTCATCTATATGGACTTCAGTAAGGCCTTTGACATGGTCTCCCTACAACATCCTCTCCTCATTGGAAAGATAAGGATTTGATGGGTGGACGGTTGGAAGTGGTTGTGAGATCATACCCAGAGAGTGGTGGTCAATGATTCAATGCCTGGATAGACCTCAGTGATAAGTGGTGTCCCTCAAGGGTCAATACTTGGACAGGTACTCTTGAATATCCTCATCAAAGACATAGACAGTAGGACTGATTCTACTCTCAGCAAGTTTGTGGGTGACACCAAGCTGTGGGGTGTGGTTGACATACCCGATAGATGAGATACCATCCAGAGAGACTTGGATAGGCTCAAGCAGTGGGCCCAGGAGAACCTCATGAGGTTCAACAAATCCAAGTTCAAGGTCTTGCACCTGGGTCATGGCAACCCCTGCTATCAGTACAAGCTGCAGGATGAAGGGATTGAGTGCAGACCTGCCAAAAACAACTGGTGGTACTCACCAGAAGGGAGACTTAGGCTGAATATAAGGAAAAAGTCTTTTACAGTGAGGGTGGTGAGGCACTGGCACAGGTTGCCCAGAAAGAAGGTATTGGATGCCTCGTCCTTGCAGACACTCAAAGTCCAGATCTGGACATCAGGGGTTCTGAGCACCTGATGGATCTGTAGGTGTCCCTGTTCATTGCAGGGAGGTTGAACTAGGTGACCTTTAGAAGTCCCTTCTAACTAACTCTAACTCGTAGAATTCTATGATTTTATAAGTAGGATACCATCTCCAAGAGTAATGGTAACAAAAGTGGCAGCCAAAATGGGAGGTTCAGGGCAAGTAAGAGCCACTAGGATAATCTGTGCAGGTGTCAGTTGCGTAGCTGACAAATGCAGACTCGGGCTTCCTCACCTTATGGAAGTTTATTGGAAGTAAACAGAAACCAAGCATTATCTTCCACATAAAATTCTGATTTTCTTCATGATTGCTTTAAGCTGATTTTCTTCCATATCTGGACACAAAGATGAAAAAAAGAAAATCCAAACATATTTTCATTTGAACATAGCGTTTGTTTGCATAACAGTAAACCTTTCACTGTGAGAAAATTGGATCAAAATAGTAACACCTTAAACTTATAAAATAAAAAACAGTATGTACTGGAAATGATATATAAGCATATAAGTATATGTGGATAAATACAATTACACTGTATTAAACACAGTGTTCTTAAAATAACATATAAGTATATAAGCATGTATTGTATACAGATAAACTAACAAATTAATGACAAACATTTGTGTTGCATTTTGAAGTAAAGCAAGGCAGTCTGATCATTTTTTTTCAATATTTTCCTGGTTTACCTCAAGTTACTTCTTTAGAAATGCTTTCACTGCATCAAAATGACATTTTTTCTGATGAGTGTATTTCTACCAGAATCTTTTAACTCACTGTGCTGATTTGTTTTGCAATAGGAGAATAGAGAGTACTAGAGAAAACCTCAAAAGCACTGTTTTCCACATGTAATCTGTGAGCAGATGCACTGAGGACACTTGCTGACATTCTTCCACTTGTTTTTATGCTTTCCTAAAGGTTCCATCTTATCTTGTGAGCTCCCTCTGTTATATTGCTATGAAAAGTAGATTTGGCAGTATGGAAGGGTATTCAACCACAAGGTCTTCTCTGCATTTAGAGACTTTTGGAGTACTTATTACTGAAATTTCAATATTTATTTTTGAAACAGCACCTTGACTGCATCTAATATTCAGAGCCTCGTGTACAACCCTATCAAATGCTGGTGAAATATGAAATATAGTATTCAACTTAGTAGAATAAATGTATTCGTAAATGTACAATGAACGTGGTTTTTTTTAAAGAATTAGTTAATGGTATTTTTTTATTTTCATCTTTAGAGACAGGCATGCACAGAGATGAGGAACAGGCATAACCCAAACCTGGCTGTGGAGGAATAGAGTGCAGACTGTCAGGGAGACCCATGCATGGGTCACAGCTCAACAGTGCACACCAAGAAGTGCTAATTTCTTGTTCCAACAACAAAGCACATTTTTAGTTGCTCTTTGTAATAGGAAAAGTAGCAACACACGTATCTAAATGTATTTACCTATAGATATGTATATGTCTATATATATGCATATCAGCCAACACAGAAGACTAAACATGACCCTCCAGTGGGAATGAGGTGACTGAAATCCAACTTCATAGCAAAGAAAATATAAAGCAAAAAAATACAAAGTATTGCTTTTTGCTAATAAGTAAAGAGTGACGTCGTAGTTGGACTTTGGTTCTCAAGCTCTACACATTGACTCAGAAGTAATCAGTCTTCTCTGATCCTGAAATCAATAATTATTCCTACAAATAGAGGGAGAGGTCCCATGGCAGCTGGAGTTTGGCTGCAGGCATGCTCTTTGCTCATAAAAAACTGAGAAGGAGGAAAGAGAAAGGACATAATGAGCAATATTTTCAGCCTGCATCTCTAACTAGTGATTAATCCCTTGTAGTCAGATGGATTGTGATATTATTCTTATTTTCTTATTTGTCATAACAGGGTCAGTCATACCATTACTATGGCAACATAGGTCTCTGCAGCATAATATATGGTCATAAATCGGGAGCACAATGCTCCTCCATGACAGGACAGGGAAGTGGAATCCCTGAGTCCAGCTGAGCAGCTGACAAGATGACATTTTAATATTGACTCTGGAACCAAATTAGAATTGCTTCTGAAAATAAGCCCGGGGTTGAGAATGAAAAATGTAATTAGAACACAACCTAAGTTAGGAATCAAGGTCACACTTTGTCATAAACAGATCTTTGTTCCAATATTTGCTTAAAAGCTCCAGCCATCTGTTCTTTTGGAAATAGGAAGGGGAATGCACTGCTGTTAACAAGAGTTATTCATGGGAGCAGATAGGCTAAAGTGGGGCCCGGGGAGGGATAGAGGAGGGTTCAACCTTGCTTGGGTTGCATGTTATTAGGGAGAGCTTGAAGAGATATGCTTGTAATGCATGGAGAAGGGAAGTACACACTTGTGAGATCACAGACTGCATGTGTGCTCACACAGACTGTGTGTGAATAGAGTGATATGGACGTGTTTCCTACGTGCCTCCTGCATGCTGGGCTGGAGATCCAGCTGGAAAACCTTCCAGCCTTCACTCACACACTGGCATGAGAAGAGCCTGCAGAGTGCAGAAAGATGGGCTTCCACTGCTTGGTAGATGAATGATGCCCCTCAGCGAGGACGTTATCCAAATAATCTGATATTTGATGGTTCTGTAATTTAATTGTAAAAGCCTGTGGAGTGGAACACCATTAACATCAAAAGAGGCATTTGTTGTTGGTGTGTGTTTCTGTGCTGAACTAGAAGGCAGATTCAACAGCTGCCCTCATTTTCTCCTTGTTGTTTCTGTTCTCTAGTGGCAAATTCTTCTCTATGGCATCACGGTTGCCATACACTCCCCAGGCTGTGGCTCAGTGCCACTGTGTCCCCTGGGACAGCAGTAGGCTCCAGAAGGAGCCGTGCATTTCAGGTACCGGTGCCCACTGTGCCCTGCACTGAGCCTGTCCCAGGGCAGGGCACACCTGGTGGGCATCCTTCTTGCCCTGCAGGCAGTTTGCAAATAAGCAATGGCTGCGGTCACTCCAAAGCAATTATGAATAACAAACCGTGCTCCTCAGACCATCCATCCATTTGGCCTCTTCCTGACCATCCATCATGCCTTTGCTGTCATATCCCAAAACTGTCTCAAAACACAAGGCTAGCTTGTGTATTTCATTAGGGACCATGTTTAGATTGTTTTCAAACTGCCCCCACCCTTGCTGAATGGCAGCCCTTCATCTTTTTTCCCTTTTACTTCACATGACTTAAGAACTGCTTTCAATTTGTTGTAACATAAAGAAAAGGCAAGGTTAATTCAGAGTATAATTTAGCTTGGCTTTTGGCAGTTTCTCACCTTATCTCAGTGCTTCCTGCCCTCTAAAGCCGTAGATGATTTGAGTGAATTTACAGCTACTTTGCTCTGCAGCTGCCTGCAGTGCTCATACAATGGATTCTGATGCCTTCAGTGCTGGAGGACGTGGCCACCAGGTGACAATAACCACTGGAACCATTTGTGGCAGAGCTGTGTGGGCGCAGCTGCTTACACCACTGAGCATCTTGCAGTGTTTGATGGCTCTAGATCAAAGAGGAGTGGCAGCAGATTGGTACCTGGTAGAATGACATGGGAAGCAATGCTTTATCTGAATGCAGTGCCCAAGACTAAATATCTAAGCAAATGTAAAACTCCACCTACCTTGTGACATTGGTAAATGTTGGTTATCTGCTTTTCTGAAGCATGAAGAGAACTACTGGGGAAAAAAAAAATCACACACAAAGAAAAAAGCTTTATAAGTGAGTAGCTGGTCTTAGTTCAAGTTAAGAAGTGATTAAACTAGTCATTACTATTTTTATTTACAAAACTCTGTGGGAAGCTGAATCATTCATACGCTGTGCTGCTGCATGATGCTACCCAGTCATTTTGCATGGATGAAAATACAACTCATGCTACAATGTTGTACCCACAGTCTGAACACAATGGTAGTGGTCAAACTGTGCTCATAAATTTTTCGGCATGTTCACATAACAGAGAACATCTCTGGCAGCTACAGCTAGAAAAATATCCACTCCCTTGAGAAAATACCCTCCAAACCAAGACCTCTCATCTGTGCTTCTTTTCAGATTCTCTTAGTGAAGAGTCTCGTGTTTCACAGAATCATAGAATTGTTAGAGTTGGAAAGGACCTTGAAAGGTCACCTAGCCCAACTTCCCTGCAATAAGCAGAGACACCTACAGCTCCATCAGGTGCTCAGAGCACCATCCAGCCTGACCTGGAGTGCCTACAAGGATGGTGGATGTATCCACCACCTCTCTGGGCAACCTGTGCCAGTGCCTCACCATCCTCACTCTGAAGAGAAACAACTGTCTGCATTGTTTCAGTTATGTTACTACTCCACAGGTTGTGAATCACCATTAAAATCTGCGCTGCTACCCAACCCTAAAGGACACAGAGCAGGAAGAGAACACACTGCTGTTGTGTTTTGCATGGAGGAAAACACCCGTAATTGCACAGTGCTGAGCATTCAGTATATCCCATGGTAGCAAGGTGGGATGTGCTTCTCTGCTGAGGTGTATGAGGCATATCAGCCTCTACTCCAGAGGCTGGAGCTCCCGGCAGCTGTAAATGCAGCTCTGTTCCCAGCATCTCCAGTAGGATCAAGGCAGATGCATGGACCTGGTGGCCTAGACACAATAGACCGGATTAGGCCTCACAAGAGCAGAGCAGAGGGGGATAATCCCCTTCCTCTCTGTGCTGGCCACCCCTCTGTTGATGCAGCCCAGGATGCTGTTGACCTTCTGAGCTGCAAGCACATGCTGCTGACTCACGCCCAGCTTTTCATCCACAAGGACTTCAATGTCCTTCTCTGCAGGGTTGCTCCCAAGGAATTCTTCTCCCAGTCTGTACACATACTTGGGATTGTCACAACTAAAGTGCAACACCTTGCACTTGGCCTTATTGAACCTCGTTAGATTCTTGTATGCCCACTTACTGAGCCTGTCCAGGTCCCTTTGGATAGCATCTCTTCCTTCTGCTGCATCAACTGCAACACTCAGCTTGGTGTTGTCTGCAAACTTGATAAGGGTATACTAGATCACACTGTCTATGTCACTGATAAAGATGTTGAAAAGCACCAGCCCCAAGAAGGACACTGTGAGACTCATGAACAGCTTGCACCTGGACGTAGAGTCACTGACCAAAACACTCTGACTGCAACCATCCATCCAATTCTTTATCCATTGAATAGTCCGCCCTGCAAATTCTTATCTCTCCAATTTAAAGATGAGGATGTGATATGTGTGATTAGTCGTGATGTGGATTATGACAATGGTTACAGGACAAAGAAAAGATAGAACCCAAAGAGAAGGCACTGGATTTTAAAGCAACATAGGACTTTTTATAACTCACAATGAGGAGAAAAATAATCACCCCGAGACTTACTGTAGTTTATTTGGAAAAAGGTTTTCACTTGCTTCTGGTAGTCTTGCAGAAAGCATGCTAAGTGAACAAATCACAAAAGCCATCTTGCTGTCACAGCTTCAAAGAGTGTTCTCTCCCCAGGAGTCTGCATGCATGAAGTGACAAGGGGCTGCTGTAGAAGTCAAGCAGAGTTGCAAAAAATTAGCCATCACAAATCACTCAATTCTGACAGCAAATTAAATAGTCCCATCTTTCATGACCCGTAACTAAACTAAATAAAGCTTACTTTTCCCTTATGAAGATAGATTCTCTATCATATATAGGCTCATCTTTCAACAGAAATGATAAAGTCCTAGTTGAAAAGGCTGTTTGCTTCATAGACTCCAGAGCCTCAAATACAGCAACATCAAAGCTCTCGTAATGTATGTTTGCCACTGCAGAATTGAAGAGGGAATTATCCACTGCTTGCTGGACTGCTTTGAAGATGCCAAACTGTCTGCATCAGGAATATCTGAAAAAAAAATGAGGTTATTAGCTTCAGTGTCACATACCAGCATAAGGAAAGTGGAAGTGAGCATTCAAGGCAGATAATTGCTGCCTATGGCATGGTGACATTGCTCATCACTTCCTTTGGAACATGCTGCAGCAAATGGCAGCCACTTCTCACCTGCACAAGGAACTCCAAACCTCTGAGGCATCTCCTTTTGTCAGCTTTAAAGGAATGAGATGAGGCACTTCCTCACTCCATGTTTTTTTTCTAATTCTGGACATTTGCAGAGTCCAGGAATGCTTGCCAATTGCCACTAGATATTTCTCTATGTTAGATAAGTCTACCCTGCTGCAGATAAGTTCCTAAATAGAAGAGGAAGGTAGGAAAGGTGAAGATATTTTTTCCGTTCTGTGAGTACTATTTCACTTCCACAAAGCAGTTAATATGACTTTGTGATGCAGTTTCAGAAATGCAACAGTCCAATCTTGTATGCTCATGGTCTATAACATCATAAATAAAAGATAACCAGATACAAAGATTTTATGCTGTTCTGTCAGATGCTTGTCTGCAAAATATCATAACAAAGCAAAGCAAATAAAATCCTTAAACCATAAAAGGAGTTAATACTGAAGTAAATACAGATATTTTCCATTTTGACCTCAGGAAAAAAGTCTATTGAGAGAACACCAATAAAATGGTGACTTTCAAGCAATAGTAGGCATTGAGGAAGAACTTGGCACCAAATAAGAAATACAAATGTTTTCATTTGCACAGCAGTATCAGAAGACTTCCATGTCTCATTGACAGGCTGCCCAAAGAAGCTGTGGATGCCCCATCCCTGGAGGTTGGATGGGGCCCAGGACAGCCTGATGTCGTGGGAGGCAAACAGCCCATGGCAGGGGTTGGAACTGCATGGGCTTCCAATCCCATCCAAGCCACTCCATGAAATACAGGGTACCTCAGTGTTACTGTGTCTTCAGTCATTAATTTTTAGAGAGATGTCTTGTTTCTCTAGGTAGCTTTAGAGATGCAATGTGGGTTGGGTTTGTTTTTTTTTTTTTTTTGGCTTTTTGTTTGTTTGTTTGTTTTTGTTGTTGTTGTTATTTCTCAAGTGAGTATTTGGGGTAGTTTTACTCCATTCATCATTCTCCAACTCAAACCGTCCCCTACTTCTTCCTTTCCAACCAGGGGTGGGCAGTTCTCAGCTCAGGAAGGAAATGGATTTTGCACACGTTAATTTGGGGACATTGGACATCACATCCTGAGGATTCCTTATGGAAAGAAAATCTTTACATGTAATTTCTTTCTCATTTTCTGAGATGACTGCATTCTGCAGTGCTTTGGGGGAAATCGAAAGGTGTTAAAGGTGGTACGACTTCATGAGAATGTCTGCACCTTTTCAACAGGTTTGACATTTCAATTCAATATTTTAACCTTTTTAGCACATAGAAACAGAATCTGAGCAGTCAGACAGGTGGGACCACTTTCACCTGTTTTCCACTCTGACTGCACTCTCTGTCAGAATTTACCAGTTTAGTGTAAAGATAAAGAAGCAGAGTTTTCCAAATGGAAAGGAACAGAGCGTCACTCTCAATGGCCCACACCATCAGTCAGGTTATTCCTGGCTCAGAGGAGACATCTTAACAAGTCAGTGCCCACTACTGATGTGCTGAGGCAGCAGCAAGCACCAGGCACCTCGTCACAGCTCTCAGCTGACTGGATACATCTTCTCCTGCATCACGGAGATGGCTGTTGAGGCTGTGTAACCGATGAGATTCACCAGAATGGATGTGCCAACAGGAGGACAGGCCACCAGCCTGTGTATGGACTTCCAGGGGATACTCCGGAGGCCAAGACAACCAGCAAGCCAGGAGGGCAGCAGGGGAGCAACACCACTGAAGGCAGCACAGAAGGAAGATCAAAGGTCTAGTTTTATGATATGGGTGAGAGGAGCCATTCGGTGGCAGAAAGACAGGAGTACTGGGTGGCTCTGGGGAAAATTCATTTAGCCACTGTAGACAGCACAGTCTGGAAAGTTAAGTAGAAATAAACCAATGGAGCTATATTAGGTGAAGTTCTGCCACAATCAAAAGGCAAAGAATAGAAAAGAGACCCATTATATTAGGTCAGAGAGAAATGCAAAACTGTTTAATGCACAGAGCATGATTTGCTGAGCCAGTCCTGGGTGATGAGGATAGTGAGCACAGTCTGAGGGGCTGCCAGCAGATCATGCTTATTTTGGTTGAACATTTGCTTTCAGGGTAACGATGGCCCTCATTCTCCCTTTCCGGGAAGGGTGAAAGTGAGGATCTCGTTGCAGCTCTTTTACAAAATCCAGAACAATTTTCACCTGGCATTCTCAATATGGGTTGTCAATTCCAGCTGTCCTGGAAGCCCCAGCTACTTTAGCACATCTGTTCTGTTACCCAGGGATACTTCTGCATTAACAACATCTGAAGGTCTACTTAGTCAACTCAGATATGCCTCAGTCACTCACTCGCTCCCACTCTTTTTTTATATTCTGCTCTAGGTGAAAAAATCAAATCCATGGAGATAAGCAGCAAAGAGACAAAGAATGACTCCTGGCTTGGTTCTTCCCTACCCTTCTTGTTTTGATACTCACTGAGAGGCAGACTGAATATTGATCTTTCATTCTTCAAAACCAGATCCGTAAAGAACCTCCTGGGAAATAAAATATATTCTGAGATATATGCTGAGAAATGGAGGGAGCTGTTTCTTTCAGCCAAGTAGGAAGGTGGGCTGAAGGTCTCGAGAGTGGAAAGAACTTGACGCTTCCTTAGGTCAAAAACATGAATAATGTTTGGAGTGGACATCTCATGCAAGGGACAAATACTTGTAAAATCAGAGCTCCAGTTTTTAATTGTAGGTGAGTATTGCAGGATCAAGTGAATGTTCACCTCAAGAAGAACAGAATATAAAGTGAACATGTGGAGAAAAAGAAGACGACTTTGGAATTCACAAAGTATCAGAATAAAGTAAAGAAATATTAAAAACTGAGTTCACCTAGACCCTGCAGTGTGTACTAAAATAAAAAGTAAGATAATTTTGATTGTGTAAATGGAAGAGGAAATTTGTGGTCTACTCTGTACCAACGTCTGGTTAATGAAAAATTCATCCCCAAAGCCAAAGGAGTGCCTTGTCCTGGCACTCACAGTCCCTCTGGGACTCCCAGGAAGCCAAAGCTGTCCCTGTAGCTCACAACTGCTGTGGGCAGTGGGTTTTGCCTCAACCTTAGTTGTAGCAGTAACCATTTTTAAGCGTCTGTGAAACAGTCATGAAGGACAACTTGTTGATCCACTTTCCTGTGGGATGAATGGCTGGGGAGCAACCTGCTCCAGGATGGGACAGATGGACTTTTTTGGAGATGTATCCCTCCTGCACTGGAAGAGAAGCTTTTAAAGACCAAAAGAAGAGTGAGTAGCAGATTGCAGCATGAAGATGAAGACCTGTGAAGAGGGGCCAAGAGAGCGCGCTGAAGATCAGACACAGGCAGGCTTTACACAGACAGAGGACTTGCTCTGGGACAAGAGGGAAGAGCATGATCCCCTTCCGATGCAGAGCCAGCTGGAAACTAGAACATGCCCTTCCGCATAGCTTTGAGGACAGCCAGGGGAAGTTGTGTGTCATGTACCTACACACATGCGTAACAAAACAAAACAGAAGTATTTCTGTTTCAGTCCACCTGTCCTAGCTGCTGCAGATTTTTACTTTTTAAAGATTCAAGTATCTATTCAGATGGCCTTTTTTAATTTAAAAGCTTTCAGTCTTTTAGGGTGGAGCTCACTGTACAGGATAGGCTCGACAAAAGAATCTTGGAGTGCACATGTAGGTGAGGCATACCTGAACTGGAAACATACGGTGCTGCTGTAAACCTCACTGTCTAAAAATGCAAGGGAGGAAAACTTTTGCAGGGAGAGATAAATATTTTTTCAAGAGACCAACTAGTAGAACTTGAAGAAGAAAAATGTTTGGGCACAGATCGAGTCCTCAAGTGGTTTGGGTTTTTTTCTGTCTCTTCAAAGTATCAGGAACAAACGTACCCGAATACTTGTGTCAAGTCAAGGGTAACTCAATTGTAGAGCTCCACATAGTTCTACACGATCAGGAAATTCAGTTGGACAAAAGCAAAACATTGCCCCAGCAGATTATAAACAGTCTCTTGGCAGTGGTCTGAGTACAGGAGAGGGGATGAACCATCTTCACCTCTCAGCTAATGGTGCAGAAGGGTTGGTGGGATAACGCATCTTGTTGCTGTGATGTATTTTAAGGTCTCTGCTGAAGAACATTGCTAAGTACAATTAGTAATTTTAAGGGAAAAGAGAGAAGTGAAGATGGAGGGAAGGAAAGATCTCAAACCCTTTAATTGCCATGTGAAACATTTAAGCAAAGAAGCTGGGAGCTTGCTTTGCTGCAGTAGCTGTGCTGAGGGGAAAACTGTGCTGAGTGACTTCCCCAGGGCTCCAGAGGCTGATGCCTCTTGGACAAATGAGCCTACACAAGATTAACGAGACTGCTATCCAACACGGTTCTGTGTTACATTGTCATAGAATTTCCCCCATTACCTTAATATGAAATTTAACAACTGAGTTACTGGGAAACAGTGCTTGGGCTGAGCTTTGTCTCAGTCAAGAGTCTGCACAGATGGGAAGGATGATCATGCCCTGTTTTTATTACTGCACTCAGCAGTAAGTGCAGGGAAGGTTGGCAGGTCAGCAGCCCAAATATCCCAGCTGTTATGTTTACCTGCAAGAATGATGTGCAGTTCTGTAATAAGATTGCCGGAGGTCTTTCTGGTGGCCTATAATCATGCTGAATTTAAACTGTTACAATAGCTCTCATACAGCTTATGCCAGGCATTTTGAAAGGTTAGATTTAATTGCTTATGAATGCGAGGCCATAAAAAACTGGTAAACTGAACCACGTTTCAGACTGTAGTGGAATAATTATTTGCAGCAGTTTTATCAAAATAGAGACTGATGGTGGATAATTGTACAGAAGAGGATGTAATTAATGATCGGTCAGATTTGGAGCTGTAGGGTGTCTTTCGTATCTCATTTCTGTGTTACTGATGGCCGCTGGAATTTAACAGAGACTGCTTAAAAATGACATGTTCTTCATGATATGTTCAGTACCATTTCCCCTTAAAGCGGTCCTGAGTCTGCTCTGTCCTGCAGAAAATGGGAGGTATTCGTTTGTTAGAGCTTTTCTTATATTTAGACTCCTGTTTTCAAGCATCTACTCAGATTCCACTTGCCCGTGGATGAATTTCCTGTCAGAATTTGTGCCTGTGGTCAAAGCCCTGTAGGTCTCATATCTGTTAAAGGAGCTCAACAGGAAGTGACCCCACACATTTAAAAAAGGGAAAAAATAGAAAAATGTTAAGGGTAGAAACCTGGGTCAGGGTATTGGCTTCTGCATCTTTGCTCTGGTTCAGGTGGAGGACAGCATGTGGGTCCTAAACAGCCTCAGGTTCCTTTCCTCTGAAAGGAACAAAGTCAAGCTCTGTTCTGAATGCCTCTACAAATCACTTTAAGAGAGATCCATATCGTCAAAAGAAGTGGAAAAGCACACAAGCTAATAAGTGCTATTTAAAAGCAGCTGTTGTCATTCCTTCCAATATTTGAAAGGAGCATATAAACAGGAGGGGGAATGGTTATTTATGAGGGTGGATAGTGATAGGACAAGGGGGAATGGTTTTAAACTGAGACAGGGAAGGTTTAGGTTGGATATTAGGAAGAAGTTTTTCACCCAGAGGGTGGTGACGCACTGGAACAGGTTGCCCAAGGAGGCTGTGGATGCCCCATCCCTGCAGGCATTCAAGGCCAGGCTGGATGTGGCTCTGGGCAGCCTGGTGTGGTGGTTGGCAACCCTGCACATAGCAGGGGGTTGGAACTCAAGGATCATTGTTATCCTTTTCAACTCGGGCCACTCTATGATTCTATGATAATTACTGTGCACAAAGAACAACAGAGCCACAGCATGTCCTGCAACAAAGCCCGTGTGGATGTAACCCTAGGAGCCCATTAACCCAATGGGACATACTATGGTTCAGCAGCATGTTGATGCAGACCGCTGACTTTAACATCCTGTGGTACAAAGTTGTTTTTCCTTTCTTCTGTGTGCTTGGAACAGCCCTGGGAATTTTGCCACCAAGAAACTTCACTGAGGCTTGTAATAGCTGGGTCAGCTCGATTTTCGGAGTGCCTGGGGAAGATGCTAATGCCTGCAGAGCCCTAGTCATTGGGCAGTGACGCTTTTGGATATGCCTGGAGTAACAAGGGAAAAATGCATTGCAAGTGACGGCTGTTGCTAATGAAATCTGCCTCCCTAGCACCAGACCCTATGCAGTATTGATTCACCGTGGCACAAGGCTTCCTTCAAGAGTGCAGTCACAACGAGGACACAAACAGCCAGGAGACAGAAAAGAGCAGGAAAGCACCGGGCAAAGCTCCAGAAGTGTCACTGACACAATCCTGCTGAATGCTGCAAAAGGGAGAATGTTGGGTGCTGTTTTAAAAAGACAAAGGCTCAAACTTGATCGGTTTTGCATAGTCTAGATGCTTGGGTCATTTGCATTTTGACTGGCTGCTCCCTGAAAGCCACTGTGTATTTCAGTTGCATGTCCTGGATGGGCACTGAGGCCAAGACCCTGTCCCATAAGAGAAAAGAAAGGGGAAACAAGCCAGGATCCTATAAACTTGCAAACTGAAAGCAAACGCAACAGTGCACAAAACACTGTGAACCAGTTTGAAACTGTGCAGAAAGGGAATTCTCCCCAGGAAAGCAGTGATCTTTCAGAAGACTCATTTTCCCTTCAGTGCCATTCTAACTCTTTTGAACACTAAAAATGATAACCAGAAGTTTAATATATTTTCTTTTTTTTTTTAATTTTATTTTTTGAAGAGGTCTGTAAAATAAGGTAATGAAAAAAAGGTAAAATAAGGAAATGTTTCTGAATGTAGAACTTCAGAACAAATCCCTGCTCTTCTTCAGACTATTGAAACAAGCAGGAAACCGTAGTAACTGTTGTGAAATCCACTTCATTCACATGAAAGGCTGTCTCAGGCGGATAAGACAGGTGTGTAAGAGCTTGAGCGATATTTGGAGAGGAAAAGGACTCTGAAAGCACCAGGCCATATGCATTCTGCTTTCCAATACGTGATAAAAGAGTCTTTAACAAATAACTCCAAGGACTACAGAGAAAGCCAGCTCGCAGAAGTATCTGCATGTGTGAAGGAGGCTTCAAAAGCACGTCCTGAAGTGGTTCTGCTTTCTGTGCTTGTTTCCATCATCCCCCTAAGAGTGAAGTCCTCCTGTCCAAGTGTGACATGCACAGAAATTTCCATCAGGGCACAGGCTTTGTTTGCATGGACTTTGAGAACTGAACAAAGAAGTACCTCTGAGTTTTACCCCAAATACATGAGTCTGAGCTTAGGAGTGTGTGTGTGCAGGAGCCCAACCCATTGCCTCCTCCAAGTAAAGCCACCCTCAGAGCCTGCTTTTATTTTTCTGTAGACCACAAGGTAAACAGATACAGTGCTCACTGTAGCAGGCAGCCTCCCATTCATCATGTGAGATAAGCTGTCAGGCAGCGCTGCCTTCCTCCCAGCTGATGCTACAGCTTCCATCCATCTTCCTTCTTTGTAGCAGGAAGCAAACTGTTCACCTTGGCTTTGCATCTCAACACTGAATGAAGAGGAATACCTCCCTATTGTTAGCCTTGGAAAATATTTTTATATTCTTCCTTTACAAAAGCTGTTGATAGAATTATCAGTAATTTCAAAACATTAAGTTTCATGACTTGGTGACTGACACTATCATGTAGATTTTCATATACATAGATCTGTTTGCCTTGATTCCCCAAACTCATATTTATTCACAGAGAAGAACTGGCTGAGCTGATGTTTATAATACATCTGTCACACTCAGAGGCTCAGTATGGACCTTATCAATATGTGTCAGTATCTGATGGGAAGGTGCAGATGAGGTGGAGCCAGGCTCTGTCAGTGGTGCCCAGTGCCAGGACCACAGGCCACGGGCACAAACCAGCACACAGGAGGTTCCCTCTGAACACCAGGAGTACCTGTGTGAGTGATGGAGCACTGGCACAGGCTGCCCAGAGGCTGCAGAGTCTGCTCCAAAACTGGCATGATGCGGCCCTGGGCACCCTGCTCTGGTGACGTTGCTGGAGCAGAGGTTGGACAAGGTGACCTGCAGGGATTCCTGGCCTGCTTTGCAATTCTAAGTGTGTAAAAGCAGAGTGCTGCTCTCCTGTGACATAGCTGCAATGAGCACTCTCAGAGGGAAAGAAATTAGGGAAGATCTGCTCGCTCAGAAGCAGCACCTACAGCTCTGCTTCCAGCCACAGAATCACAGAATTGCAGGGGTTGGAAGAGATGCTGAGTCCAACCCCCTGCTGAACCCTTATAGGTCACACAGGTAGGTGTCCAGACAGGTCTTGGATATCTCCATAGAGCAGGAGTCCACAACCTCTCTGGGCAGCCTGTTCCAGTGCTCCATCACCCTTACTGTAAAGAAGTCTTTCCACATGTTGGTACAGGACTTCCTATGTTCAAGTTTTCGGCTATTGCTCCTTGTCCCATTACTGTGCACCACTGGAGAAGAGCCTGGCCTGCCAGAAGTGTGGTTAACACCATCTGGAGTCAATGAAATGCTCACCCGTTATAGATGCTCAAGAACATTTGGTTTCAACTAAATGTGTAATTCAAAATGTTACTCATGCCCATTCCTTTCAACCTACAAAGCCAGAAGGTCATGGTGTGCAAAACACAGGGAGGATAAGAGGGGGAGGGTGAGTTGTTCCTTCTGTCTTCAGGTGAACATCCCAGAAACTCAGTGCCTGAATGGAGACTATGCTGTCCTGTAGGGAAGCTCAGCATGCCAAGTCTAGCCCCATTCCTGGGTACCCGTGGCCTCGCAAAGTGGAAACCGAAGCTCCCATTTGCTCATCCAAGGATGTCTGGAAGGAATACGTGGCCTCACAGGGCTATCAAAATGACAGCTGGAGTACATCCAAGAGGTTTAGCTTCAGGGACCAAAAAGAGCAGAACTTTTGGGATTCAGGCCATGCAGCCTTGATGGTGTGATGGCAAGGCAAACAGAACAGCCAAACACCTGGTTTGAAGGAAATTGTCATAAGCACAGGAAAAGCTTCAGATACCTGAAGGGGCATCCAGCTGATGAACTAGTCTTCTAGGAATAACCTGACATCATTCAGAATCATTTTAATATGTGTCCAGCCGAAACTGTGGCTATTAGAAGGTCATGAGCAGCTGTGTCCAGAAACCTAAAGAAAGCTCCTGTAACGGACATCAGGCATCCCTCAGGAGAATCCTGAACTATGATCCTCGAGTTTCTCCCTGCTGCTCTGCCCTGCAGCAGAATATTTGGCATTTCTAGTTAGACTTTGGAGCAGACGGACCTCAAGCACTTTGGCTTCAAGTATGATCCCTAGATCAAACCACAGCACCTGTTGGTAGTGCAGGGATTAGAGGTGGCTGAGACTCTTTCCCAGAGTGATCAGTCCTCCTGATGAAGAGCCTACTGACAGGTTGGTCCCATACTATCAACATATCAGCTCCAAAGCTTGCTCACTTCCAGGCATGGAAAGCTGCTCGGTTTCTCTGGGATCCTAAACCCACATTCACCAAAGAGAGCCTGGCTGCTCTGCAGAGCCTGAGCTTTGGCACGTTCTTTTTCTTTGGCACGTTCTTTTTCTTTGGCACGTTCCTGGGCACACAAGTGGTGGTAAATTAGCACTTAAGTTTGAACGCACGAGTGGCCCATCAGCCAAACCATGACAACAATTTTCTTCCCTGGACTCCCCAAGCGCTGACATGGCAGAGGAAAACAGGCCGTTGCCAGATGCCCTGTGTTGACTCTTCATCTTTGAGGCGGCTCCTTACTCAGGCAACCATGAGATGCTCTGATGCTCTGCATACACAGAGACTGAAGCACTGCCCACAGCCACCACCAGCAGAAACCACAAACCCCCAGCTTTCCCTTCAAACTGCACTTTGTGCAGAAAGGCATTACACAGAGTCACAGGGAACACAAAGGTCTGTTCAGCCCAGTGTTTGTACCCATCTCAGAGCCTTAGCTTGAAGACGCTTTCAGAAACCACTGTGCTCATAGGCCCTTTGGGGACCTTCTGGGATTTAGTGCAGTTCCTTTCCAAATCCATTTGCAGTTTCCAGCCTGTGCACCGCCCGTGCTCTCAGGTCTGTCAGTTTGGTTCTGTGCTCTGGGAAGAGAACTTGCCTGTTGTGAAACTTCTCTGACAGGTTTGCTGTATACCTCCTAAGAGCTGTGTTACATGGAATCATAGAATCACTAAGGTTGGAAAAGACCCCACAGGATCACCCAGTCCAACCATTATGAGAGAATGAAAAAGCCCTCCCTGCTCACCTTGTCTGTATCACCCATTATTGGACACCTCAGCCTCTCTTGTGCCTTTCCAGATGGATACTTGCAGGCTTTTAATGTTCTGCTGAACAAAACAGTGTGTTCTCTCAGATCCCTGTTACCTTTGGCATCGTTTCTCACTATCTGTAGACACAAAAAGTGAACAAACTCTGGAATGTGTTATTTTTTATCCCGAAAGTATGATGCTTTCTACTGAAATGAGTGCTGACAAGCAAACATCCCAAGGGGCCATAGGAACCTGACTCATCTCACTGCTTTAAAGTTTCTGTTCAGTGTCTCTTCACGCCTCATGCAGGCAGTGAAAATTTAACAAGCTCAGCCACAGCGTCACCTGTTGGGATCTGTTCAGTTGGATGAGTCTGCAGCACAACCTCGCCTTCGGTGCATGGAGCACAGTGTTGTGGCTCTTGAATGGTGCTTCCCAAGGACAGCGTTTCTGTTGTTTGCCCATGGAACCGTGAGTTGCATTTGCAGTGTTGCTTGAAACTGGCACTATCTTGTGCTGTTTTGGGGCCTTGTCTCTGGGCTGGTGGATGTCAGGGTGGGAGATGACTCATCTCGGCTTGGAGTCTGAGCTCTGCAGAGGGTGCAGAGGGAGGGTAAATTTATGCACATGGAAGCAAAGCAATGGACTGCTGCAGGAGGCTGCCTGCGGTTAAGGTAAATCCACAGCCCACCGTGGTAGTGGTGATATGTACAGAGCAAACTACTCAGAAAAGCTTGATGAGACTGACAGCAGTAACATGATCTAAAATCTGAGCACACGCATGAAAGCGAGTGTATAAAAGTTGCATAGACTGTGTTATATATTCACAGCTTGACCCCAGTCTCTTCCTGCATTTCTACAACCTCTATCCTACCCATGGTAACCCATCTGACATTCCGGGACAATCATTCAAGTAAGGAGAAAGCTTTTAAGAATGCAGCAGCTGAATTATAAGCAAAGGTCAAAGGATCACTGACTCTCACAAACAGTGACTACCAGAACACTGGAAGAGCAGGAAATGTTGTACCAGATTCTGAAAGACGGGAAGGGCACTTACAGGCTTCTGAAACGAGCTTTGGTTGAAGTGCTAATTACGCCACATAGTGTACAAGTGGCAAGGTATGGCAGAGGCAAGCCAGCTCTAGCAAAACAAAATCATACCTTGCTCTGATAGGACTCCCAGTGTTTGTCAGACACTGGGTAGAGTTCCTCACAGGAAGACAGTAACTTGGTGATCACGGGATGGCTGTCTGCATTTTGTTGTGTGAGAAATGTACTTCACTGTTTATTAAGTGTGAAGTAATTGCAGAACTAGCATTTGTAAGATAGAAGCATTTTGTTTAATTTATAATCCATTAACAGGAAGATTCCTGTGTAAACAAACCATAATGGGAAGAGAAAGAACAAATGATGACTTGGTGCATCAGGACAAGAGACACACTGAGAACTGCTGTGTGATGGGCAGGAGGAGGCCAGAGGACTGCCGTGTGGGCTGAATCAAAGCACTGCACCCAGAGCACTGCCCCTGCCCTGCCCCATGTGAAAGATTCCTCAGAGAAATCTCTCTGATAAACACAGCCACATTTGTTTCCAATGCAAGTGAAAGGAGAGGCTTGTGGGGAACGTGAAGGTCAAAGGCAGCCTTTGCTGCAATTACTTGACAGGTGGGAGAGGTGGGCTGACAAAAATCTGATGAAGTTCAACAGGGAGAAGTGCAGAGCCCTGCTCCTGGGCAGGAATAGCCTCCGGCACCGGTACAGGCTGGGGGCACCCAGCTGGATAGAAGCTCTGCAGAACGGGACCTGGTGGGCACAGAGCTGAACATGAGTCAACAATGCGCCTGTGCTACTCAGAAGGCTAAAGGTATTCTTGGCTGCATTAGGTGAAGTATTGTCAGTAGGTCAAGAGAGGTAATCCTTCCCCTCTGCTCAACAGCGGTGAGGCTGTATGTGGAGTACTGTGTCCACTATACTGGGTGTCCAGTTTTAGGCCTCCTAGTAGAAGAAAGATCTGGACGTACCAGGAAGTGTCTTAACATGGGGCTACCAAAGTGATGATGGGACCGGAACATCCTATGAAGACAGGCTGAGAGATGTGGGACCATCAGCCTGGAGAACAAGAGGCTCAAGGGAGTAATCCCATCAATACCCATAAATACTTGAAGGGGGAGGTGCAGTGAGTGTAGGGGCAGGCTCTTTTCCGTGGGGGCCGGGACAAGAGGCCATGTGCACAAACTGGAAAACAGGAGGTTCCCTCTGAACACCAGGAGCACTTCCGTGCTGTGCAGTGATGGAGCACTGGCACAGGCGGCCCACAGGCGGAGGGGTCTCCTCTTGGAGACCTTTCGAAGCCACCTGGACATGGCCCTGGGCACCCTGCTCTGGGTGCAGGGTGGTTGGATCACATGTTCTCCAGAGGTCCATTCCAACCTCAACCAGCCTGCAATGCTATGAAACGCTGAATTCATAGCCCTCATTCTCACATTCAATCCATGGTGGAACTCAAATTCTTTATCACTCTTCATCTACTTTTCCTGCGATGTTAAGTACATCAATATTTCATGATAGATGGTTTTAAGAGTTGCTATTGCATTTATCACATCAGATGGAAAAGATTGCGTAGCTGAGCAATGAATGAATTCCAATCTTTAAGACAGAAACATACAAGTGCAACACAGCACGGATCCAAAGACTAACAGCTTTGCCTGACCTATTCATCCTCTACAGGGCCCAAGAAGATATGAAATATCACCAGTTTGAGGTTGGAGTTGATTGGCCTATATGATAAGACCTCTGGAGAACACGATGATAGCATTATTGTGGAGAGAATTGTGTGATATCATTAAGATTCCCAATTTCATAAGGACTCCAATAGAAAAGCATTTTTAATTTGCACAAAAATAGAGATGAAAATTAACTTCAAAGGGAAGCATGTAAGGCCAGAATATGAAAACAAAAGAACTCTTTAAACGCTCCTTTAGCACAGCTGACCACAGAATATCATCCAGCTGATAAATTTATGACACAGGGGCCTGAAGAATCCCATACTCTTCTTTTTGCAAAGAGGAAGAAGGCATCAAAGTTAGACAAGAATGCTTTTATTCCGCTTTCAGCTCTCACAGTTCTAAACAGTAAACATAATTAACAATACATCCATGGTGCCAGAGAACACAGCCCTGGTATCAGTAAAATGTCTACTGTTTAAGGCACTGATAGTGGGAAGAAAAAAAGGAAAAAATACGTAACATGGACTTCTCCTACGTAATCAGTACTTGAATCTATTATGAATATGTGCTTGCTATTCATATGCTTAAAATTGCACAAGCTACATTCACAAACAAGTGTTTCTACAACTTCTGTAATTGGAATCAGTGGCTCCCCTATTTAGACAATATAAGAGCAAGTATTGCATTACTTTGGAATGGAATCAATTTCTAACCTACCAAAAACCAAAGCAAAACCACAAATGACCTCAGCAGTATGGCTTTAAGACCCTGTATTTGGTTACAACATAGCAAGTGAAGTTAAATAACAGCATACAAGTGTCATATACTGTTCCCTTAGAAGTTTTACAGTATAAAAATTAGTTTAAAACACACCGAAGCCAGTTTTTGTACAAACATTTCTACAAAACTGAATTACTCAAAGAAAACAATGAAGAACAATTAAATATGAATCACTTTTTACATACTCTAAGCACAAAATTACTTATCTTGATGATATAAATTAGGAATACTGCAAACTTTTTAAAGCTGGCATCCACGTACTGTGGAAATGCACACATCAGGAATACTGAAGTGTCAGTTCTTCAAAAATCTTTAAGTCCCATTTATAGTTGCCAAAGAGTTACACCACGATTCAGGTTTCTAAAGGAGCTACAGTGACCTCCCGTGGCCACCTCGGAAATCCCAGTTCTTAACCTTAGAAGGTGGTCACATTTAGAAGGTGACATCCTCAGAAATGTTGATTAACTTAAAGGTACACGAGAAGCTCACTCTCGGTCCACCAGGAACCTGCGGTATTTCCACTTGAAATGAGCACAAAGGATCACAGCTTTCAAACAACCCAGCTCCTGGTCACAGAAATGAAGTCCTGTCTCTTCTCTCCTTCACCGGGAACCTGTTCAGAACACTTCAGAGAACTGTTTCCTGACAGTCAATCAGACATGATGTTCAATAGGCATTTAACAGATGTTCAGTATTAAGCTCCCAAATAAAGAACTGCAGCTTTTGCAAGAACGAACGAAGGAAATGTAAATGGATGTTGTATCATTCACAGACCAAAACAGAATGCAAAGTTCTAGCATGGGTTCGAACGTGTGGCAAGTTCACAGATGGATAAAGCTCTAAGATATTTAAAAAGAAACCAAGCATAACGAAAGAATACAAAAGTTGATTACAAGCCTTCATCCACCACTCTGAAGAAATGTAACGGGAACAAAACGTTATCTGCTATGTCACAAAGAGATGATCAGTACAAGAACAACACAAAAATCACAGTAGTGACTGCCTCTCATCTGCAGTACGTTAATCAATACTTTAATTCTTCTCCTGCTTATAAGTCCTCCCTGTTAAATTCAACTTTCTTTCCATTCAGTGCCTCTTCTGCGTTTGGTGCCAGCCACGTGAAGTACACCTTCACTGGATCAATGTTCCAATGTTTGTGAAACGACACTGGAATCTGGTGAGAAAGGTAGTCTTTGGGGTAGTCCATTGGCCGCGCCTAAGAAGGAAGAACAAACCAAAGCCATTTGTACTGAGCAAGGAAGAATGATATAATTGGAAAGCACCGCCATTCAGTGGCCTCCATATCACAACAAATATAAGAACGTACAGGATAACAACAAAGGGTATGTGTGCAGTTTTATGACAGGGAAAGATTACCAGAAGCAAGAAATATTACGGAGCCAGAAAACGGCATTATTCTTTATTGGGTTATATCAGAAGAGACAGAATTACAACAAACTCACACGATGCAGCTCAGTTTTAATGTGCCAAGCATGTTTCACTTTCTCTGACAATTTAATGGTGTGTAAGTACACCACTATATAAAAACGCCCACTCTGTAGTGGTCTGTGGTAAAATAACTGGTTTTTTTTTTCAGAGAAACGCAGCAAAGACGCGCAAAACTTTATTCAGGAAGCAGTTTGTGTTAGTAAATAATTTTTAATATGCTGGAAGATGCATTAAGGCACAAGACAAAAGAAGAAAATTGGGTGATTAGGACACTGAATCAATGATTGGATGCCTAAGCTCATAACTGATTGAATACTGTACATTTCAGCCTCTTGATGGCCGAATTAGTGAATTCTATGTGCTGCGTTCTTCCAGCCCTTTCCTGTACACTCCAGGCACAAAAATCAGGCAAGAAAACGTTGACATTAAGAAACCTGAGTATGTGTTTTGGATGTTTAAACCACAGACTGTTGTGCATTTGTACAATCAAGAGGGACCCCAAAAATGATTTTCTACTTGTCACAAAAATCCAGTTCTGGTTTCCTCCTTTAGCAATGTTTGTCGCAGAGCAGTGGAAATCACAGAATGAGCACACTCAAAACTCAAAGCTGGAGTTCTTTTCTCAGGCTTCATCTATGTTTAAGGTGCACTAAATGAGGATTTGTTGTAAGTGATAGTAAAACTGAATTACGATTCAAGTGTAATTCTCTACAAACCGCCAGGGTTTCACTTTCAAAGTGGTTCAGTATCAAGTGCACATTATTAAGGATTACAAATAAGTGCTTTGTTTTGTTCTTTAAGTGCCACTCCTACACATCTGTGAGATGAGTTCTATTTTTTTCAACCTCTCATTTGAAAAGAAAACAAAACCCCCATACATAAAAAAAGCCCCAAACCTCTGCAAGCAAATTATTTAATAATTCTGCTGATTAAGATGCATTACTTGCTTTCTTTCATATTTATACTGAAAGAAGTGATGATAAAATAAAGCAGGAAAAGAAATCAGTGTATTTCTTTTTACATGGTCAAGGAATTAAAATTCTGAATGGAGCGTGCTGGTCCTCCCATTCCTCTAAATAGTAAATGTAATCAGAAGAAAACGTCAATATGGGGAACACTGATAATTTAATTAGCTAACTTCCTCCCTGACCCTGGCAGCTGCTTTGAATTACTTGGTACTTTACTAATTTTCAAGCAGCCTATTAACTTAATCTCAGCTTATATTCAGCTACACCAATCTTTCCAACTGAACACCTGGAAAACATCCAGCACTGCACTGACTTAAATGCTGACTTTTTAAGAGAAAGTTTTACACAGTTTGGAAAAATCATCAGAGCTTCTTCTCTCTTCTACCATGGGAGGAAAGAAAAGTAGTTATTTGTTTCATGAGGCAGCACACCTCTCTGGGACTCAGTGCATTCCGTTTTCCACTATCGTGTTACAGATACATTGTGAACTATTCTCCACAGCGGATTCAAACCTGTTCCGATCTCATTCTCCCTAACTGAAGACTACATCTGACAGGAAAATCGTGTTTTGTGACCTCTTTTTCCTTTGTGTTGGCATAGATCAATTTATCAGAAGATATCTGTACTATTCCTCAGAACCTGCCATAAAAACAACAGCTGGAGGAACACTTTCACACTATATTCATATACATTCAGTAATAAGAGGATTCAGAATAGTAAATGCTGAATAAGTAGAAAAATTCCAGTACCTAAAGGGAGCCTATAAACAGGAGGGGAGTCAAATCTTTACAAGGGTAGATAACAGCAGGGCAAGGGGAAATGGTTTTAAGTTGAAGGAGGGAAGATTTAGGTTGGATGTCAAGGGGAAGTTCTTTACTATGAGAGTGGTGAGGTGCTGGCACAGGCTGCCCAGAGAGGCTGTGGATGCCCCGTCCCTGGAGGTGTTCAAGGCCAGGTTGGATGGAGCCCTGGGCAGCCTGGTCTGGTATTAAATGTGGAAGTCGGCGGCCCTGCCTGTGGTGGGAGGGTTGGAGATTCATGATCCTTGAGGTCCCTTCCAACCCGGGCCATTCTGTGATTCTGTGATTGGAGTAAGCAGAGAAAATAAATTCCCTGAAAAATTTCACAGTCGAGTCTCCATTTTCTGAAGAAAAAAAATATATTTGTGTTGTGTTTAGTTTTCTGAGGTCTTTTTTTCTATTGAGGCTGTGGATGCCCGCTCCCTGGAAGCATTCAAGGCCAAGCTGGATGGGGCTTTGAGCAGCCTGGTCTAGAGGGAGATGTCCCTGCCCATAGCAGGGGGTTGGAACTAGATGATCTTAAAGGTCCTTTCTAACCCAAACCATTCTATGATTCTATGACATACCACAAGTATTCAAAGCATGTGGCTTCTCATTCTATTTTATTTTTCAAAGGACCCACCTCTCTTACAGAGTAAATGAAATATCCTATAAACTGCTATAAACTTACAAACAATTACAGTACATGTAACAATTCGTGCTTTGAATTATTGGTCAAATGTTCCAGAGAGAAGTAAGTTGTAGTAGCAGCATTTTGGTTATGATCATCACACATTGGTCCACTTGGTAATATTTATGAGTCTTATTTTATGCATATAATTAAAAGAACATAACATATTTTAAACACTAGTAAAAATAACTCCCTGACCTGATGGAATAGAGGACTGTGTGTTATAGGGATTCCTAGGCCACTGAAACACATCCCCAGGACCATATCATCAGGCGCATCCATGCTGTAACACCGGCACTTACTAGCAAGCAGCCTCTGAACAGCTGCTCTGCTGAAAACCATCCTGAGGAGAAGAAAAAACAAGAAAGCAAACAAAAAGCATTGTACAATAAGTACTAAAGGAACAAAATGACTCAAAATGATTAAATGTTGCTAAATGATATAAAGTTGCAAGACAACACATAGCCCTCCGATGCAATTTATCTAGGATTTGAAGATTTGAGGTCATTACTGATAAGTAATGCAAGAGGCATTTCTGAAAGATAATTACTTCACATAATGAAAACTAATTAGACTGCTATTCCAACCGTTACTTAGCTAGCCATCATTTTTTACCACTGACAATTACTCCTACATTTCATCAGGATTTTAAAGGGATATTCTCTTCTATCTTATTCAAATATATTTTCTAGTTAGTTCTCATATAAACAACAAAAGGAGAACCCTAAACCTCAACTGTCATTCCCTGAATGCTTTGCTGCACTGAGTTCTCTGCATAAAAAAAAAATGTTCCTTGAAGCTATACGAAAGGCTTCCTGTTTCTTTCTTGCTCATCTAAATAATAACAAGAGCCTGGAGCTTGTAGATCATTATCACTAAAATAAGCCTCCAACACACCAGAAACATGATGATGGCTTAAATTCAACAGCTGAGGGAATATACTTTTGTAGCGTGTTCCACATCTGTTTTTACATCACGTCACATCATCCAGTCAGTCCAACACAAGCTACTATTACAAATTACACTCCAGAGATTCACGCTTCAAATTTGCTATACAGCTTCATGAGTTCATTCACTTTATGACCAACAAGTTGCAAGGTATATTTCTTAGCTCAAGAATGTACCCTATTTAAGCAGGATCCTATGGAACTAAGCAAAATGATTAGGGGGGTTAATTAATTTTTATTTAATCAGTTGCTCCTTATTTAGTCATTAATTTTCACATAAAATGAGGGTTAGGACATGCAAAAGACACATCTTGCTTTAGACACACAAGATGCTTCTTAAGATGGTTCTCAGTGTAATATGAGCCAAACTGAAATACCACATACATGTTAACTTAAACCAATTTCTACACACAATCACAGAGGCCCATATTTCTCATGCATGAGCTTAACCCACAATTCTCTTTCTACTAGAAACTCTTTATCAGGAAAGAATACAAGATTCCTTCCTCAGCTACTTCTCCATAAACTATTGCATGAATTTCAAAAACACAAAGAGAATCATTAGTGGTTTTACTTTTTACCCATGCTTGGACAAAGACAAAGAACAAGAAAGGAGTACTTTCATTGCAGCAATCTGTATCACTAAATGTGCTTCTTTAGGTTCTCCTGCAAACTCCACCACAGTTCAGATCAAAAATCAATTGTTTTAAGGAAATATCCCAGCTGTCTCTGCTCACAGCACTTTGAATCACACTGAGAGATGGCCTGTGTGTGTGCAGGATGAACTCTGTTGGGTAAATCAATGCAGCATGATGTGGTTCAAGACAACATGTGGTGCTGATAACTGATAACAGGCACACAAGTTCACAGGAGCAATCAAGCCAAAACAAACCCTCTTAAGCACTCATGGTCCTCAGCACCAACCACTTTGCTTTACAAATCTGTTCCTACTGGGCTGCACAGCTTATTGAGACATGTGGATCTTTGAGCATCACTGCTTTTTAATTGTACTAAGAAACATTACTGATTCTACTGCAACTGATTTGTACTGTAATTCAAAACATCTGCATTCAAACCAGGAACTAATGTAGACCTCAGCAGGAGCTGAAACAATTTACCCTCCTCCTCCAGTGATATAACTATATCCTCCTGTTCCCAAGCCGTAACCATAACGCTCTCCAAGAAATACTGGTTCATTTGGGTCATAGCAGCTGAGCAGTTTTCGGAGCCTGAAGATACTGAAAGAGGAAAATCCATTGAAGAGACAAAAACTTAAACCATAAAGACAATTATTTCAAAACTGGCATTGGTAGCCTAAGTGATACTCAAGTGAACAGCAAAAACATGATCGGAGAAAATCCAAATATTCTACAGAAAGCAGAGATATAAACCTTTTAACAGAAATTTTCGATGGACTATTTACTATGAGATATGACTGTTCTATTTACTCAAATGGTGACTCAATTAGCTCAAAAATGTCTTTCCGAATTGAGTCCCATAGAAAAAATATGTAATTTTTTTTCCCCAAGTCATGGTAAGAACTTTGCAAATAATCATTTTAGCCCAGGAATCAGAAGACATTAAAACAAGATTTAATTATTACAAACACTGCTTTCTGTACAGTTATAGCCTCTTCCAAATTCTCCTTCTTCTACAATTTAATGTGAAGTACTCCTCAAACCACTTATTCTGATGTTGATGACTACGTGATCCTGACTGTTGATCAGTGTGCCTTGTTTTTCTTATGTTGCAGTGTCAGTTTTCATGCAAATGGGATCTCACTTTCTAACAAGGTCAAGCCCCTGAGTACAGTTCGGGGTGGCGCTGACAAATGGCTACATAACCTTCTGACTCTTTTATGCAAGGAACACAAGCTGAAAAGTGGACTGCAAATTACTAAAGCCAATCAACTCATAAATGGCTACACTGAAGAATCACAGCAGGTGACCTTATCATATATTGAGACAACAGGATTACATACTAACACCATATGCATAGCTTTTATTAAATTACAAGTTTACACTGTTTTTAATATCAATCCAGGAGTGCTAAACAAAAAGTGACAATTTTATTCCTGGAAACAATATAAAGCTAAATATAACAAATGAAAGAGGTGTATATCTTAAATACAGGAAAAGAGACAAATATTGCTAGAATTCCTACCAACATCAACAGCACTAATTCCTGAAATATTGCAACTTGTACCTTATCAGTGTGTCATCATCCACTATGACTAACCACGGAGTTCTGGGAGAGCTATGATTCAAATACCTTTCCAAAATGGCAAAAGTTTTCCCACAGTGACCTACAGGGAAAGGAATAACAGAACACATACATTTAAATATCATGACATTTTGTAAGAAGTAATCATTATTGAAATAAAAGAGTGCTCACTGGACTAAAACATTTTGGAAATGGCTAGAAAAATATCTGAGATACAAGTTTAAATTATCTCCTTCATTACATTGAATGGCGTTTGCACAAATGGTCATTGCTTTCTATGCAAGATCAAACTTCTGCTTTAGTATGGAAAATCTTTGAAATATGAAAACCTGGAAAACAAGCTATATTCTAGTCACCCTATTAACCTGTTGGACAACTCAGGGCAAACTGCTACTTTTAATTTTTGAAACTAAAAAAAAATGCAGAGATTATGATAGACGGATAGACATACCTTCTGCAAAGTACTCTGAGATATTTTCAGGATACTTCATAATGCATCAGGTCTATTGCTTGCATGTCAATATTTACGTCTACATTGATCTACTGTACTCATAAGCAGCAGCTCAGGTTCTGATAACTTCCTCTAAAGAGAGATCTTAACACTCAATGTAAGTTTACAGTGAAATTGAAAGGTAAAAAACCCTTTAGTGGGACTTAAAAGGTGAGAAGTCTTTCTTTATAATGAGCAGCACAATAAAAAAAAGAAACTTCAGACTGATAAGGAATCTTTTTTACATCTCAGAAAAATCCAACTGAAAACATCTAGATTTAAGCATCTAGATTACAGATGAGGATTGTGTATTGCTATCAATACTACGGTTACTAACAAGCATTAAAAATAAGGATGGAATATTATAATTGAAGCTACTTCCATTTAAAACATTTTGAAACAAAAAAAAGATACTAACTTGCTGCTTGAGAGATAAGGAAATCCTGGCTTTGCTGATTTTGTGAAAATACAAACTTAATGCAGACTGACACCCAAATATTTACAAAATCAAACCCAAGATTTCTATATTACGTTCCACGAAAGGTGCACAAAAATAATACTGGAGCAAATTCACAATAGTTCACTTAATTCAGAAGGCCAGTAGACCAAAGGTCCTATAGTTTCTCATGGTAATGCTTAAAAGTCATATAAAGTCATGCCTACAAGCAACAGAACAAAAAACCTCAAAAACTGAAGCCATTGTGTCCACAGCCTTTTTTTCCCTATTCAAGTAAATGAGCATCTAAACTCACATTTGTCTTAAAAAAATAAAGAAAAAACTTCTAATATGTTAACAATTAGTTTTTGTGCCTAAATAGAGGCATACGAGACACAAGCATACAATGTTTGAATACAATATAGAAAGTAGTTCATGTTCAGTAACCATCTGACGCTGTCTGAAGCCTTCTGTCACAAATCCATGACACACTACAGCAATTAATCTGACTCAAGAATAGGCCCAGCATAATAACACCAATTTTTGTCTCTCTCAGTAAATCCACATACCCTTTTATCGTATTTACAAGTATTTTGTTTTCTACTCAAAAAATACAATGATCTGTATACACAGGTGACCTGCACTCTCCAACTTTTTCCTGTGTGAAAGAAGTATTCTTTTAGTTTTAGATGCTGGAATGTGTTACTGCAATAAATATACATGAAATACACGTATTGTCCCGAAAACATACTATCTTTACACAGTTACTTGTGACAAACTGCCAGCAGTCAACAACTTACCTCTTTCAGTATTAGGTATGCCTAAATCTATAGTAGGAATGGAGATGTCTCTGTAATCACTGTAGTATTCAATAAGTGCAGCTTCTCTTTCCCAAGTCTGCTTTACAACTGGTACTGCAAAACAGTCGTTGACATTGAAACATAAGTAACTAAACTAATATCTATGTCCCCGTTAACCGACACATTCCATCACACCGTAATGAAAATAATGCTTCAAGTACAGCATGATGGTTGTAAACATTCATTTTTTTTTTCTTTCCTACAGTATTTAAAGAAACAAATTTACATTTTCATGAAAGCCAGCCAGGACAGCTTTATTTATGCCACAACAAAATTTCTTTAAAATATGTCTGTATTTTCATTCAGATGACACTGAGGACTGTGATGCTTACATCCGTATTCCAAAGGAATTCATTACTCATACCCTTGCTATGTTGGACTTGTATTACACATCAGCAAGAACATTATTAGAGATCAATCACTCTTCCAGTATTGAAACTGTCACATTTTAGAAACATATCCAACTGCACAGCATATAAAATATTCTGAATCATAAACAGACCAAATGCATCTTTTGAAATGCCTCAGCCATACTATATATGCAGTATTTGACAGCAACACAATGTTAATACTCAAAAGCACCTGCCTGCAGAGACACAGTCACAGAAGAACATCTCTGAATATCACACAATCAGCTTTTAGCCCTCGGAGATTCTATTCAAAAGGAGGACTGTTTCACAGTTGTCCATAAGTGCAATCCTTTTCTTAATAGTTTGCCATCTGACATGAATATCATAAACGCTTAAAGTAGATTATACAGAACTCTAGTGATTACACTACAGATGCTTCAACAATGTCAGTCTCCAACAGTCTGACAGTTGGACTAGATGAAATTCGTAAGTCCCTTCTAACTAGAGCTGTTCTATTTTCTGAAGTTAATACATAGAATCATAGAATCATAGAATCGCTAAGGTTGGAAAAGACCCACAGGATCATCCAGTCCAACCATTCGCCCTTCATCAATGGTTCCCGCTAAACCATGTCCCTCAACACAACATCCAAACGCTCTTTGAACACCACTATGAGTAACATTAAAAGAAAATAAAAACCCACCACCAAGCGGAATGGTAGGCACACCTGCAGGATGTTGGGAAGAGAATAATCAGATTAACACCAATGATCTTTCCTCCACTTCAAAAATCAAGTGGGCATGACTAAGGTGAGCAGCTACTCTAGAACAACATGCATTTTGTTCCCCTCGTCCATTTTGCCCTATGCTCTCTGACATCACCCACCAAGTCCCATTAGCAGTGTCAGTTATTTGGTCTGTTAACTGACTAGCAGTAGTCAGTTAAATGGTCGCTAAAGCCCCAAATCCTACACATTTTACAGAGGCAAATTTTAAGTTATTCCCCACACTCAAAAAATTACATTCCTACGAGGAGGAAATATCTACATCATTTCCTTTTGCTGCTATTTAACTGTGATGTTTGTGAATAACTGATTTTAGCCCCCTGCTGGAACTACTCTTCACCTAAATGCTTGCTGCCTACCTAATTGCTCGCTTCCTGCTAATCCCGTCACATAAGGATTAATTATAGGATTATTCTTAATTGACCAACTGTCAGTTGGATGACAGTAAAATGAATTAAAGGGTGTCTGTTAGGATAGAGTAGTAAGAACACAACTCACTAATAGAAAAAGTTGTAAATTTGGAAGAAAAATGCAATTCCACTTCTGTAGCAATGTGCAGTAGCCAATACTGCTTTATAACTTCTACGTAAAATTGCAAACAATTCTTGACTTAAAAAATCCATATGGAATTATGTACAAAAAATATGTTCATACAATCTTACAGGGGAGTTCTGAAGTGCAAAGTCAGGAATTTCACAATACTTTACCTCTCCCATGTACTAAAAAGTGTATTAGATAATGTAATACTGCATAATCAGGCATTAATTGACAGAGAATACCATGTCATCTTTTTTCTGTTTTTCAATTAGGATAAAAAAACAAGTAGGCAAGAAATGATTTTCTGATTTTGTCAAAATGTTCCATTTCAAAAACATTGTTTCTTGTAAAACAAGAGCAGAAAGTTTCCAGAAACCAAGCCACCAAATTAGAAGTGTCACAGAAATACATAACACTTCCCATCTTCACCTGGTAGCAGAGACACACCTGTAGAGGCTTTTTCACTCTTCTCCAACCCAGGAACTAAACCTCAGTAGGGTGCTTTAATACAAAGAACTATTTGCTACTAGAGATTGAGCCTCTCAGCTTCTTTGGTGGAATCCCCCCTTCTTTGCATAAATGAAAAAAGAGTTCAGTGAAGCAGAGACCTGAGTCTCACCACAGTTAAATGGCCTAATACGGGAGCTAATAGCTCAAGCATTGGTCTCTTTTCCTTGCTTGTTTTAAGAGAAATGTCACCATCCAGACTAATGTCTATTGTAAACTGAATCCCTCAATCATTTCCAATTTCTAACAACTCATGTTTTCTAAAGAAAGAACAGAAATCTTAAAATTTCTGGCCAGCCACTGGTGCAAATAGTTATTACGTAGTAATACAAGTGATGACATGGAAGACATAACTCCACACTACAGAGTTATGAACAGAAGGTCACTTCTAAGCTCTTCACTTCATCTTAGTGTGCCACTTCTAGAACACTGTTCAGTCTTGAAATCTTGACATTACCATATACAGTATGTGTTGGGAGAGCTCTATCTAAAGTCAATTCTTGAACTGCTTTTGCACATCGAGTACCAAGCCTCCCTGTTGCACTAACGTAGATTTTGGCATACAATAAAAAATGACTTACCAGGTAAAAGGAGCTCTCTGAAGCTGGCATCCACTAATCTTTCAAAATCTTGAGTAAGATTATCCTCTATTGCATAACACTGGAAACTGTGAGGAAAGTTCAAGAATTTTCCTCAGTCTTCAACAGCTGCTTCATGAAAGATTATTATGCTATCTTTTTGAAGCTTTATTTTCCTTTTTGACTTTTTAGCTTTTGTTTTGTTTTGTTTCAACTTTAATGCAAGAAATTAAACATGGATCCAGAAAGGAGAAGTCTTCAGTGAACTCCAATTACAGGACAGTCAATTTTGTTCTGTCAAAAGCTACTTGCTGAAGATCTCCAAATGACTAGTACAAAATAGTGGAATAGGGCCTTCATCAAGTGCAGAACATCAAGAAAAGAATTACATAAATCTTATCCTGAAGGAAAAAACAATACTTGGAAAATAGTCTAAAACTTAAAGTGACAAAATCTACCATTTTGGATGCATTAACAAACAGGGACATAGTTAAAAAGGAGCTTTTATATCTTCTTCCCATCCTCTGACAGTAGATGTGGCAATCTCCCCCCTACTATTATTTGCAGAACATCACATTTCCAAATTAAACACTACAGCATTGTACACTTGACAGACTACTGATCCAGACTTTGACAAAGTACTATGTTGACCAGATTTTTATAAGAGAGAATATATCCTATTTCAAGCACTATAAAAAACCTGTGCTCATCCAACTGCTTAAGGTGATTAAAGCAACATAAGAGCATAAACTATTTTTTATTGGGGTGAAGGGCAAGACACAATGTAGTACCAGAGGACAGAGCTTTCAGCTTGCTCAAATTTCTGAAGCAGTCACACGGGCCATTGCTAGTACAAGGAACAGAACTAAACTGACTACCCACGGGAACACGCTGAAGGGTATTAGGAGTAGTAATATCAGCACCACTAATATCACTACAGCTCCGATTTCCATCATATAAACTAACTTCATGCAAATTTTCAGTTCAGACACTCCATTTTAATATTGTCAGCCAATCACTAACAATGAAACACCAAATGATTTTAACTTTGCCTTAAACATTTTGCAACCCACCTGAAGAACTCTGAAGCTTTCATGCTTCCCAATGGAATCTGCAAATATTTAGTCCCCAGAGGTGCACAGACAGCATGTATCAGCTTGTTTTCTAAATATTAATTTCATAAACTATACTGTACAGAACTACTAACTTGACTAACCAACAACTTACTTCTGTCTCCATGAAATTTCCGACATGTTTTTACAGCAACAAAGACATCTTCCTTTTTTACTGGCTCTCCCTATTTGGATAGAACAAAAATGAAATTGCAGGCTCTAGCTTTAACAAACTTATAGGATATGTATGTCTATATATGTAATAGAACAGAAGATATCTTTTCATTGTACAGCATATCAAGTAGAATAGAATATTAGTAATACAGTTGAAACTAAATTTTTGTCTCTTGGTAAAAATTGGTTTAAAATTCCTAACTTTTTCCATTGATAAAATATTCTAATGTGAACTGTAATGCCTACTGTTAGGAAAAGCAAGTGAACTTGTTGCATTAAGAGTGATTCATCTGAAAAAAAAAGTTTCCTTAACTTCTTTGAAATTAAAATAATCACTATGAGAAATGTTAAATTATGGTATTCATAAAAAGAAGCTTAAAGTCTACGCGCTAGAAATCTGCATTTCCTCAACTCTAAAATAAAATTGTTTAATCACTCTATTGGTTTCCCTTTTGGAAACCAGATAACCTAGAATTTTGCTCTCCTAGAATCATCGAACACTTACGGGCATCTGCTGAGAGTCAACCCATAATATCATAAACGTATTCTCCTAGAGGTGGAAGCAATAGACTTCACATGAATGCTGTATTACATTTTATCTTTAGCCTAAACAAGATTAAATTTCCCATCTGTGGAAAAAGAAAATCTGTACTTCAGTGTCTCAGAGAAATATACAGAGAATTATTTTAGAGGTCATAAGCTGCTCAACCACTGTGGTAAAAAGACCAATCAAAGTATATACGATATTTGTTTGCTAGGAAATATCCTGTGCCATAGAAGGCTGAAAATAACTATAAATACCACAACAAACTTTTTTTTTTTTAATTTATTGAAAAATACTTTCTTAGGGTTTGAGATATTTTAAAGCCAAATATTACTCATTTTAGTAAGAACTGTACCTTTACTAAGCAAGTGACATTTAAAACTAGGTACTTACACAAAGTGGAAGAAAGTTACTGAACGTTGTTGCACACTGATCAGCCTTATCTGAGTTCACATCATCTGTACAGAATTCAGGCACCGGAGTAAGATGTGGTCCATCTCCTTTCTGCCAAATATACAGGGCAATCTAACAAAATAGAAGACATTTATATCAATAATGACAACTGGATTAACATTCTCAAGATTTACGAAGCAATCATAGTATAGGATAAAACCAAAAGGGAAAATGGAAAATATCAGATGACGCAGATGATTTGTGCCCTAGTTGATATAATAGCTGGACACTTTACCTTTTGCTCACATTTCTACAGCTAACATCTAATTATTTTTTGCTATAACAGAAATTCCATAGATACTCAAGTTTTGAAGGATTTAGCTATTTTCATTTATTCAAGTATGTCAAAACAACCAGTCTTTACCTTTTGTAAGAAGAAGAAGAATTAATATTTGCACCTTCCTTTAAATTAAACAAAAGATCACAATTTATTGCTCTTTTCAAATTACTTTCATGATTTAGAATAGGCAGGGCTACTTCTTCCTATGGAGCACTTTTCCACTTTGCAAAAATAGATGCATTCTCTGCTGACAATTTAAAATGCTTGAAATCAGCAATGAAACTCAGAAAATGTAAAATACACTGAACGATAATGTAACAGGTATTCTAAACTACACTGGATTCTTGTCCATTTTAACTTCAACAACCAAAAAAAACCCAGCAAAAATGTTCAGAGAAAGGGATAGAAGTAAATCAGTGATGTATGAAGAAGGCAAAGGAATTCTTTGTGTTTACATTCATTTCATTAGTAATAAAATTAATAGTATTTCAGTCCATATTTCATGAAACATCAAGAACACTTACACTCGCTCACCATTTCTACTGCAAATCTTTCATACTGCTTATAACTTCATTAGATTAGATATTCACAAAGAATAGTTATAGACTGGGTGTCCTTCAGACCACTTAGAAGATTAACTTCATTTCATACAAAACTGCTCAAAAATTTGTTAGAGTAAAAAGAAGTTTCTGAAAGGCAGAAAAGAGTACCTCATTAAGTATTAAGTATACCTCATTTGGGTATTCAAAGCTTCTGACCTGCGCAGACGTGCTCCCAACTCTGAATTCTTAGTCTCTCTCAAACATAGGTCACAGATGTGCAAACATCTTCCATTTTGCACGAGAGCTGTGTGAGCTCACAACGCAGGAGCTCTGGGACCCCGGTTTGCTTCTGCTTAACTCATTCCAAACTTACAGCTTTTACTTTTCAAAAGAGCCCCTATGCCAAAAAATCTTCCTGTGTGCCAGTTTGTGCCTATTGCCTCTTATTCTGGCACTAAACCAGACTGACGCTGAAAAGAGCCTTGTTTCAGCCTCTTAACACTGTCCCTTCAGGTATTTATGGACATTGAGGTGATTGCTCTGAGCCTCCTCTTCTCCAGGCTGAGCAGTCCCAGCTCTCTCAGCCTTTCCCCACAGAAGAGGAGCTCTAGTACTTTCATCATCTTGGTGGCCTTACGTTGGACCCTTTCCTGTACATCTTGATCTCTTGTACTGGGGGCCCCAGAACTGCGCTCCAGGTGTAGCCTCATCAACACTGAGTAGAGTGGAAGGACCATCTCCCTTATCTGCTGGCAATGCTTTGCCTAATGCAGTCAAAAATACTGTTAGCTTCCTTAGCAGCAAGGACCCATTGCTGACTCATGTTCAACAAACTCAACATCCTCAGAAAAAAAAAAAAAAAAAAGCCCTTAAACCCACACACAGCCATTTCGGGAACTTAGCAGGAATAAAACAAAACTGCCAGATTGTTAGGTGCAGCTAGGACTAGAGGCAGACTTGAGAACAAACTCATATTCTTGAGACTTAAGCTTCTAGATTTAACAGGTTTTGGATTGCAAACAACTGGGGTACAATAACATGCTAGAACAAGTAACTGATGGATTTTTTTTTTTAATTGCTGCTTGTAACTGCCATAATACAAATGCACTCAGATCATCACCAGTGCAAATTAATAGTCTTTAGTTTGCAGTTTTACAATTTAAATTTCTGTATTTTTCCTTGTAATTGAAGGGATGCAGATGACTGGGAGCTGTGAATGTAAACACTGTTAACTACCAGTGCTCAGTCAGCAGTGACTCGTTAAACCACTCCAGGTCAGTGGCAGCTCTATAGTTTGCAAATTCTTATTTCTCTAAGCCTCACTATTGTTAAGTGGTCTGTCTCTTTGCTGTTTTAGTAATGTTTTGGAAACACATATGATTTTAGCATTAAAGGTAAGTTCAGCAGAGTACCAAAGGGATGGACCCGTCTGTATGGAAGAAGATGGAAGCACAAGTAGCAGTTCAGCTATTAATGGTGGTTGGAGTAGAGGAGGAACATGGAAATAACATGTAACACAAACACACTTGTGTATGTTTCTTGCCTGATCTTTACCACACCTCCAAAGATATCTTTCTGCCTTGCCACTACAGTCACATTATAGGATATAAATGGTTCCTGATCCCATCTTGTAGCTGGAAGACTACATAACAACAGGAGATGGGATTTAAAAACACCTTACAGTAACTCCATGGATCCAAACCTAAGCCATTCAGAATGAGCATCTATCACATGAACCAACAAAAAAGCAATCCTTCTGCTGCACAAAGAACATTTAAGGATTGTAAATTAATATTAATTATTTATGAAAGTTTATAACATGCTAAGATTTCCCACTGAATAATGCATTATTGAATGGAAATCCTTAGACTAGCATGAAACTATCGTATTTCAGAAGTGAGAATAGACTGCCCTTTTGGTTATTGAACAGGATAACAGACTGCTCCTAAAACAATGGAAACATATATACAATAAAAAGATGAAGACGGTTTTAGCTCTAGATTAAATCTAATATTACATATGCCAAATAAAATCTCTTATTCGCTTCCAGTTTTGAGTATTAGGACATGCACCATATCATGCAGTTACAAAATGTCTAATAAGAAATCTGCAAATGAACAACAGCACGACCATATTTGCAAAGTGGAAAGGGATATAAATGTTATGGATATAAGAAATAAGGACTTAGGAAAGCGACAGGATGAAAAAAAATTATACATGGCAAGGTAAAACACCAAGGACTAAAGGAGCACGTTATCGGGACCTGTCAAACTGAAATAGATCTTAAAACATTTATAATCCTTCATAAATTTAAACAGTACACACAATCACTAAAGATCGCAGATTATACCCTTTGATTTGTTGTCAATCTTGATTCACACAAGAAGGCTGTAGCAAGATAAAAATGATTTAAGAAGGAGAAGATGGTGATTTATAAAATAAATGAGTGTGAATGGAACTGTCTCTGAGGAGCTGTGAAACTGTGCAGAAAGAATAACTACAGAGCTGAAGTAGGTTATCAGTGGCAATAAATTTGAAATGAAACATATGCAAAGAACTGCTAACAGAATAGGAAGGAGATGGCAATAATTTTTCAAGCCAAGTGATCAATTGTTTTTCATGAATCAATGCGTGGCACATAAAAGAAAAGTCTGCTAATGACTTTTTCTGATGACACTATGTTTAAAGGCTTTGTGAGTGCTGAAGTAGACTAGAATATTAGGAATATCCAAATAACTCTGAGGTAAGTTACAAAAACAAGATTAACAGTGTGAAGCACAAAGTCTTGAATTGAGAAAAGAAAGGCCTGAATTTAGGGAAAAAAATAACTTATTGCTTTTTCATGTAACAAAATGGAGGCTGAGAAGGGTCCAATCGCTTTTGAGAAATACATGAGTCAAGGAGGAAAAACTATGTGAAAGAATAGCACTGGCACAAAACCAAATTCATTTAAATATGCTACTGATTTATACTCTATAAATACACTACAGATTTATGGTGGAAATGAAAAGCCTTCAAACCATTATAGAATGATGATCTGGAAGAGTAACAGTAGTTTAATTTTCTTTCCATCTGGGCCAGAATCAAAATTTATACCTGTCTTGTAGGAGAGTATAAAAAAATTACATTAATTCAACGTTTCAGGCCCAAATTAACAATCTGACTCCAGACTCCATCCTACTGGGATGAGTCCTACTGGACTCATCCTAGGCACTGGAATGGGCTGCCCAGGGACGTGGTGGAGTACTGACCCTGGAGGTGTTCAAGGAATGTTTGGACGTTGTGTTGAGGGACATGGTTTAATGAGAACTATTGGTGATGGGTGGATGGTTGGACTGGGTGATCCTATGGGTCTTTTCCAACCTTGGTGATCCTATGATTCTATGATACTCTTGCTCTACGGTTCAGGAGTTCAGTCTGGTGACAAATACTAAACCCTGGGCTGCACTAACACTTTGAAGGCAGAAAACATAAAAAAGCAACAGAGAAGGTAGAATTGATCTTTTTTCAGATCCCTTTTCCTTCCTATCATGCTCCCTTCAGCCAACTCATCTATTCCCCAGTAGTTACCTTTTAAAACCATTGGCAGCCGAAGGCAAAGAAATTTCTAAACCGTCACATTGCAACTGTTGACACAATTTCTACTCCTCAAGCTACTTCATCCCAAGTTCATCACACCTCGTTGTTAGAATCTGATTCAGAAAGTAAATGAGGTTTGCCAGCATCTGAGATATTATTTCTGCTGGCGTTTTACAAATTAGAAGCCACTGTGCCTCTCTACAGAACAAATCTTTGAAGATACCTCACTGTATACAACCATACATGCTATAAATGCAGTTTCATGAATTCTTCTATGCTTAATACTTTAAAATTATGTTTTATGTTATTATACTCTTAAAGCAAGGGAAAGAAATTAAACATGCTATTGCATTCAAAATTTTTAGCAATCTCTTATTATACATTATAAATCAATATTCAAATATACAGATTTCATAGCTTTTTCTTTTTTACTTACATTGGAAGTACAGCGCACTGCTTACCTCATGTTTTAAATCTATTGTAAAGTCTGACTTGAGCGGTTCGCTTTTCAACTTAGTTGCAAGCCTGTATAATTAAAGATGAACACATTTACTCTCTTCAGAAAGCACATTAAAAAAATAACCAATCATTCCTGTATGCAGCAAACCGTGGCCAGTAGTTCTGACCACCTATTTACAAGAAAAGATTTATTCCGCATATATTGCCTCAAAAAACAACTTGTATTTCTTTTTCCTATCATTTCTTTTCTTTTTTTTTTTTTTGCACACACGGTGATGATGTTAATATCAGTTCTCAGCACATACATTTTGACACATTTTTCCTGCCTAAGAAGAAAGGTTTTATCTGCAGAAGATGAGAACTGTCTGGCACAATGTTTTTGATGGATTTAAAGCAGCATTATGTTTGATGCTCCATACTGATCATCATCTCAAACTGCAGACAACATTCTCTTTTTGTATGCTCCAAATCACAATATTTAGGCGCCTTCAATTAATGAAAAAAATCAATCCTTGCTAAAGCACACTGCGTTCAACTACTGAAATCTATGGAAGCTTTAAAATCTCATTTAAAAACAAAGCATCTAATTGGAAATAAACATCTACGTTCTCCCTATAGAACGAGAGAAACATGTCTAGAGGGCAATGAAGTTTCTTCAAGATCCAAGAATAAAACTGCTCTCTGTAATTTTTAAAATTAGAGAGATGGCACTGAAAACTAACTGACATTACATTTTCTTTCAGATAGGCAGAAGTAAGCAAAAGAAATTACATGCACAGGTGCAACAATGATGCAGAAATCTACTTCTGTACATGTGTCTATTTACAAATTCTTGAGTATTTATAAAAACTATGCATGAATGTATAGAAAAAAGGAGGAAATGGAATTTGGTCAAAGGAGTGCTTCCAGACTAAGTTTAGAGCAGGGGCATAAAACTATGCAGACATAGGCAGAGCAAGCCGAACATCACCATGTCTAGTTGGATGCCTTGCTACGTATCTTAGATCCTCAAACGACAGTAGACTTGCACATATTGACGTAGATGATAATAATATAGGTGGTAGCAGCAAGAAGTGAGTGCAGGCAATAAAACCAACACATGAAGTCAAATAAATGGCTAAATGGACAGCCTGTACTGACTGAGTACATCCCAAGCTGTGTGCCCTAAACTGCAGTCAGTATCACAGACAGCTCAAAATTAAAATCTGAATGTAACTTTGCATATTTACCTTCCTGTGCACTGCAGGCATACATACATCTTTTATTTAAAAGTATTAGGAAAGTATTATGTTTGAAATCATAACTCATTAAAATAATAATAGCATCTAGAAAAACTATGAATTCTAAACTTCATTGCTATAAATAAACAATTCAGAAGCAATTAAAAATTCAATTCTTACTTGTTAACAAGCGGAATACTAAGTGCCCAACCAGCAGCAAAGTCTGGAAATTTAAAGACTGTAGGATTTTCAGCAAAGGCATAGTGGTGAATTATTGTAGATTCTTCATCATATAATGCTTTACCTAAAAACCACTCCTGTAAACAAACATAGGAAACAATTTTGTTCATCTACAGCATCCTTTTTGCGAAGATGATGACTGCACTCATACTGAATAAAGCAAATCTGAAAACAAAACAGGGGGTGTATATTGTTCACAATAACACAGACAAAAATTGTACTTGATAAGAAATGAAACTACAGGCAGTTCTACAAGTTCAGAAGCACACTGTTTTCAAACTCTGGATTCCATCTGTTCAAATCAGAACGACGGAACGGTTGAGGTTGAAAGAGACCTCTAGAGGTCACCATGTCCAGCCACCCTGCTCAAGCTGGGTCAGTCAGACCAAGCTGCCTTCTGGGCCATCTGTTCCAGTCTTTGACCACACAAACTGACTACTGATTAGACAGGACAGCTAAAAGCACTACATTGCTTTCAGAAACTTTCTATAAATTCAGTTTGAATTTCCATCTGTCTAGACACTTCTCTACTAGGGAACCTCATAAGCAAAGACATTTAAATACCTTGATCTTCAAAACAGTTAAGGTGTTCTCTAGTATGCATTTGTAAAGTAAAAAACAAAACAAAACAACAACAAAAAACAACAGTAAAAAAAACCCACCAAGTATTATTTTTATTAGAGTTTTTAATATGTATTTAAGAATTTACCACTGATTCTGCTGTATCAGAAAATAGTCAAGAAACTTAAATACTCTTTAACATTAATATCAGTTCTCCTAGTATTTGTTTGGAATGGATAGAGAACAAATATAGCTCTGTATTTTTGCAAAATAAGGACTGTAATAAATGCAAATATATGTATTAAAAATTGCTTTTCATGCCTATGTGTACAACTGATGAAATATAATTCTCCATCACCCTAATGGTTATATTATATTACATAGTTCAAGTGTGCAAATCTTTTCACAGAAGATTCTTTCTCCATACTCCCCACCGTATTTGCTATTTCCCATTCTTTACATAGGCAGCTGTGAGTAACAACAAAAAATATCTAACTGTCATTAGCACAGTTCACATGCTTAACATAGGGAGAATAAACAGCTTACACAAAATTGAGGCTAAAGGCAAAATATTCAAGCAAAGCTACAGTCCAAACATTCACCCTTGCCAAAAATGCCTAACAACTAAGGGATCCTTAGCAGCAGCCACCCTCCTACATCCAAACAAATGCCTGCTATTCAGACTGTGCTAAATTTTATAATTCCCCAGAGTCAATGAGGAAGAACGAGTGAGATTTGACCAAGGTGGACTGAGTTGGCAAACAGGACAAGTGAAGCCTGCATACATCAGCAAACTCCTCCAGCCAAAATCAACTGGCAGGACTATGTAGGCATGTCTGCCCTACAGGACATTCTGGCAACCACCTGGCTGTCTAGAAGGCAATAAAGAGACAGGAGTTGCTGGGGATACCAGTCTTGCCACATACACCGAGCCAAAACTATGGAATGCTGCCTGCTTCAAGAACTCTATCTCTGCAAGGACCCTGTGGTGTGCCTAGCCTGTGGCTGGGACCCATAAAAGCAGCTATGAATTGAAGACAATGGAGTCCATCTTTGATGAGAATCCCGGCTCTCCAAGGGACTGATGACAAGTGTAACATGGGTGGCATATGTGTGCATGTGTGTGTGAGGCATCGAGTAATTTCCCCCAAATTCTGCACATTTCCCTTCTCTACTTTGTTCAGCTACTCTCAATAAAACTAAACTGAATGTAGCTTGTACTTGACTAGTTATTTCTTAAGGCAACAAATGCTGAAAACTTGTTTGCTCCCATAATCCTCGTGTGCTTCCTCAGGCTGAGTGCTGTTCAGGAATCAGTTGAGGAAACAGCCAAAGTTCAACTGACACTATCCAAAAGATGAAAAAGACTTTTTCCACCTATTTTTAAAAACCAGTTTCATAGGAGATGCTACCTGGTACTTATTTACTCTTCCTTTCATTTATATCTTCAATCCTAACAGATCCTGCTTTCTCTTTCCTTCAGTGGAAGGATTCAGTAGTGTTCAGTGGAATGATTTAAAAAACAAAATGTTGGGAGATGAAAGAGAACAGGCAAACATTAATTTTTATGCATACAGGTGACTGCCTAGAAAAAAATAAATCTTTAGAAGCTTTTATGCAAAAGAATTCTGAAACCTTCCAGAGTCTGGAAGATTTTGAAACATTCAAAACACAGGCACTCTTTTTGATTTCAGAAATAAGTACTAAACATTAATATTTTCATGGCAGTACCATCTGTAAGACCATCATTCTGCTGTGCTACAGCATGAAATCCTTTATCTTTACACTAATTCAATATGCTAATTTTTACATCATAACAATCTATTAATTTCAAAAGAAACTTTATTTTCCTCTCTCTATAAAATACAGCATATTTAATGCACACATATACCCTCCTCAGGTTTTCACAGACTATTGTTTCTAGCAATATTAAGGTAAGGCTCAAAAAAAACACAGCAATTTAATGCTCAGCTTGTTTGCTCACAGCATCGCTCCCTTACTAAACTGATATGCAGAACATGCTGATTTGTGCAGGCTGCCCTTACAAGATGAAATCAACTATACACTAAGGAACTTATAAAGTAACTTACATAACAGATGAGAGTAATCAAATTGCATACAGGCAAAAAAAAATAATTAAAAAAGAAAAAAGGATTTGTTGCAGTACGGATAATTACCATCCAGATAACTAGCTGCAAATCAACATGATTCTACCTATTTGTTCTTTATCCACACACTTAGAAATACCAAGACAAGAGTGCCACATTCATCTGTCCAAGATCTGTGCCTAAGACAGAGGACAGGCGATTTTAGCTGTTACATCCCTGCTATGCCTTCTGAGTTGATAAGATGCTCCAACACAAACTGCTTGTTTAGACATCTTTTACACATTTTACTATGAACAGCTATTAAGTCATTGCTGCCCATCAGGCCATCATTCTGCATATCTTTGGGGCTGCAGTTTCTCATTCTGTTATGATGAAAGGAAAGGCAAATACAATTTGGTTTAACCTTGCTGTTGTTTCTCATTATGGAAGCACGGATTGAATCAATTGGCTGTGGAACCTTAGTATCACAGAGTGGTTGAGGTTGGAAGGAAGCCTTCTGCTCAGACAGGGACACCCAGAGCAGGATGCCCAGGCCTGCCCAGGCCCAGGCCAGGCAGCTTTTGAAGATCCTCATGGAGGAGGATCCACAGATTCCCTGCGCGACTTGTGCTTCATCATCCTCCTATTAAGAAGTGTTTCCTTGTGTTCAAACACAGCTCATCATCTGAGTGCTGGCCTTGTGGTCTTTATGTATATCAGATATTCCTCAACGCTTGTTAGTTTTATTGCAGTCAGTAAGGTCCTTGGTTACCGATACAGGTACTCTTGCCATTCCTCCACACTCTCCTATGGTGCTTCAACACATCTATTTTCACTCACATTACATTCATATCACTCTCAATAGTTCTGTTACTAACCTCTACACACTGAGACTGAAAAGCTGCAGATTCATCAGCTATTCACATGTCCCTTTCGGACCTTTTATTGTGATTAATGTATACCAGCTTTTTATTATGCAGACTGCTGACATGGAAGAATGAATTATGAATGAGCTCATTCTAGTCTAGCTCATCTTAAATTATGTAAACAATGGATACTATTTTATGAAAGGAATCAGTTATGGACTGTCACACTAAAACGACCATCGCTCTGTACAAAAGCAAAACATTTTATTTTCTGTTTAAAAGAGGCTAAAGCACAATTTGCTGTTGTAAGAGGACCTGCACAGACTGCATAGGAGGTATTAAAACTGGCACGTGAACAGCATTTAGAACGCATTTTATGTTTCTGTACAGAAAACATCAGTTAGGTGTTTTATGAAACAGGAATAAATGGATATTCTAAAAGACTGAAAATACTCAATATGCCGTTCTGAAAACAGTGTGTTTAGAAAGAAAAAGATATCTAAATTATTATTGTTACTATTTTAGGAAAGAACTGTATGAAAATACGATAAGGAAATATGCCTGAAATGGAAGCAAATATTCTACACTGAGACCTGAAGCAAAGTTCAATACTCAGTCAAGGTAACAACAAGGAAGCAAAACATATTTCTCAGAGGTTTTGGCTTCTTCTATTCCAGGCAAAAGGACATTAAGCTATTTTTTTCTTTTCTGAATACTGAGAAGTCTAAATATTAGCAGCTTTCTTATTAGCTGGGTTATCAAATTTACTTTGCTCCTTGGTGACTGCATTTTTCATTTGTTCTGTAAGTCTTTTGTTGTTCTTTCTTTTCAAGCATGTATGCTTTTCTCTCCTCTCTTATCACTAATACAGCTCAGAAGGAGAATGCAAATTAAATACAGTACCATATTATATCTGAGACAGACTAGTAACAGCCATTCTACTTGATGATGATCAAAACTGATGACAGGAAAAGGGGAGGAGAACATCACACAGATTATATCCACCTTTTTACTGTTGCTACACCATTTCTGGGATACATACAAAGGCATTCTTCTTTTTCTGCTCAATTTTAGCAGTTTTTCAAAAGCTATACATGTTCTTGTGGTTCTTCATGTCAAATACCTTGCTCACTCTCAGCCTCAGCATCTGTTTGGATATATATTTTCCAATGCCTGGGGCTATAAGCATACAAGTGCTGTTTAAAAATGTAATTCTTGTCATATATATATAGACTGTTTCATAACATGGAACTCTGTACTTCTGTACTTAAAAGTAAAATGACTCCTCCCCTCTGTTTCATCTAAAAATCTACTCAAATGCATTCAAAAGAAAGTTAAATATCTAATTTTTTACTTCACCTTAGAGGTGTCAAATCTTCTAAGTATTTCTAGCAGCTTTACAACTTGTATTCTTGTATCTTCTTCACAGAAGAAAATCCATGAGGAGTTCCTACCGTAGGCAACAGAGAAACTAACAAAAGAAATTATCATTTACTATGCTTTACTGGCTTATGAATAAAATGATAGATTCAACCCCCATTCCTCAAATATAAGTACTTTGCAATTAACTATTCATTCACACAAACATAAGCTTTTACTATTAATGTAGAATTACATACCTGAACACTGCAGTGAATGGATAAAGATACTGCCTCTGCTGCTACCTATTTATATAGCACTAGTTATTCTAGAAAGAAAGGAACAGACATACATAAAGAATGTCTACTCAAAAAACGTATATGCACTACTAGTATAGCTATCTATGAATTCAGAAGCACGTACACAGCAGTTCCAATTACCATCCCCTCTGTACCTCAACTATCTCCCAAGGAGCCTTGCTATTGGGCATCTAACACTGCAACAAACCTGAAACTGCCTAATGACATATTTTGTCATGACTGCTTGATATGATCATAACTGGCCCCAACTTAAAAATTAATTAGCTCTCTCAATACAGTTATACTACACGGATTGGAGAGATTTTCCACCTTCCTCAAAGCTAACACTAATCTTGATGCTGATTTCCTTACTCCTTCAGGAAACTCTCATCTTTTATTTATCTGCTATCCTGATGGAATTCTTCTACAACTTAACAAAAACTACCTTTCTTCTGTGTCTTGCAATGCTATTCACTGCTTTCTGTTTGTGATACTCAATTTGCTTAACTACAATAATTAGAAGAACACGATTCGTTTATCCTTTCAGTTTGCAAAAGCATATAATTGTCTTCTCACCACTGAAATCTAGGGCAACTCTGTCATTCAGGCGACAAATAAATTATCATCAGCTGGGAAAGCCCATTTAATTTAGCATTTCCAAGCGGTTCCTTGTAAAACGTGCCAAACAAGTACTTGAATGGGTATCTGATACCATCATGTTTTTAAATATGCACAGCATTCAGTGCCCTGTAAAGACTGAAGGTTTTAATGCACAGCTAGAACTTTAGGAAAAACATCTGGATTTACATGAAAGTAGGTAGGTCAATGGCAAGGAGAAATCACTGGAATGATACCCACACAAAGAATTACAACATCTTTTGAATACACGACATAAGATTTCACTAAAGGCCTGACTTGTTATGTAGTTGTTTGTGGACAGATAATGACTTTCATGACTATGGACTTACGTAGGCTTCATACAACACTAATTTTGAACTCAGATTACAAGGAATCATTGGAGACGCTTGATCCACTTTCAGGGTAAGGGTTCTGTATGTTAGTGGAGGTCTTATGCTTACATCTTCAGAAAGTAAATACTTTGTCTAACTTAACCTGTGACAAAGAACTAAAAACAAAGAGTTTTCATAACTATTTAGAGGCCTCAAAAATGCTGACAACCATGGGCTGAGTGAAGCCATTCTGCTGAAACAGTTTTCAGATAAGAATACATCATAAGAATTCTTAGCACTGTCAACTCTTGCAAAGTGGACTGACCCCTTGAATCTCTCCTCTTCGTCTTCTTTACATAAAAAAACTGTTATTAGCCACAAAACATGAACGTATTTCTCGTATGTTTTTGTTCTGTCAAAAATGGTATAAGAAACAGACACAAAGAGGTTGATATTCCTGAATGCTGTTTAAGATAAAAATCCTCCAATTAAGATTTTTTTTTTTTTTAATTCCTGATAGAATTTCTTCTACTTTATCACACAGAGTATCTGTATTTTTGCTTTTAGGTTTTGCTCTCTTGTAAGAGCTATATCTTTAAACCTTGCCACTGAGACATAAATAATTCAAAAGAGAAGACATTAGGTCACTGAAAGAAGAGCTAAGAAGGGGGAAAAAAAATAGATGACATAGTTGGAACATCACCTTCCAGTTTTTCGATTTACTTCAATTCTCCTTCTGCACCTTCTCACAGTTTATATATATATTAAAGATAGCCACTATATAATACCATTTTCATATTTCTGCACATAAAGAAAGCAATGGAAAGCAGAAGAGAGAAGGGTATGAAAATCCTGTCCTGTTGTCAATCTGATGCAATAAAGCACATCAGAGGAACGGTAATGTTAACTAAACTAAACCTCAAGAGGCTGCAGAGCCATTGGCATTGGTTTTAAAGGCAATTTTTAGGCAAAGTTTAAATTAAGAATTTTCCTAACTGTTCAGTTTTCAGTACCGTGAAGCTTTAGAACTTTCAGAAACAAGAATCATTGCTTCCTGACTGTTTGCAACATCCTACCACGTAAATGCAGCAAGTCTTCCTCAGAGCAATTTGCATACGCTAAGAAGAAAAGATATTTGAAATTCTCTGTCCTCCAAAAACAAGCTTCTAAAAAGACATTAAAACCTACATCTTTCCTCTACAGAGGAGTATTACCTCTTAGGAACACAGTGAGCAACAAAAGATACAAACTCAATACAGATATTACTTACTACCTTTTTTTTTTAAATCATTTATCATCTTCATTCAGTCAAATATACTGAAAAGTCAATGCTTCTGAAATACTTTGCACAGACCTTACACTGTGAGCACATGGGAAAAAATACACATTTTAAAGTGGTTTTCTGTTGACTAGTTTATTTTTCTGATAATTTTAAAACCCATAACTATTTGAGGCAGGTTGTTGTTCAGTTACATTCTATTATTTCCTCTGTAGCTGGTCTTATGTCTAGAACATCCTCCTCTGATTTAATGAAGCTTAACAGAAAATTGCTTTGGAAAAAAAAAAGAAGAGCAAGCAAGTGAAAAGATAAGTTAGCAACTTCGATCTAAAAACTGTTGTTTTGGAAAAAAAAAACCTCTTTAAAAAAATATCTGAAAGTAACCAGCATTCATTACACTTACTCTCTCATTAGTGGTAATATGGTCCATGCACCTTCATGCCTGTCCATCTGATGAATAAGCAGCACCGTTGGTAATTCCTTTAATGAAAATAAAAATACTCTTGTTAAACGTAAATAATATATACTTCTTTTTCCTAAGCACCAATTAATCTAAATAAATAAATAAATAAATAAATAAATAAATAAAACTCTGGAATGCCTACTGGGTTCGTCATTACTTTTACCAGCATGCAGGCCTGCAGAATAAATGACTTACAGTGTTTTGAGTGCTTCTTACAGCTCATGATTTCCTAATTCTCTATCAGATACTAAGCTAATACACTGTAAGTAAAATATTTTGCACAGATCCCATGTAATCAATTAAGCAACACATCATGCTCATTTCCTTATCTTATTCCTCTCATAGTATGATGTTTTATGATATCCAGAGGCTTGAAATAAAGCACAGGACACTTTTGCCCCAAATGTCACCTGTGGTATCAGCACAGTGAGGGCAGCAACAGCTGCCATACACTACAGCTGTAAGCTAAATAAAAACTAAGCAGTGCGTGACTAAAGGAGTCAGGTCTCCAACCAATTCAAAAGCACTGACGCTGCCTCCTACTTTAAAATCAGGTATGATGTAAAAGCATAGTACAAAATGCATCTTTAAAATAATTTAGTACTACTTATACAAGTTATAGTAACAGGGCTGCTGGTGACACGCTCAGTTTTCGCAGTAAATCAGCAAGAGAACTGGAAACATAAATTCTGATTCTTGAATCTAAACATTAAAAGTCATCCTCATCTCTACTTCTGTTCTGTGCTCAAATGCCTGACTATCATTTTGAAAAAGTACCAAGTTTGCTTCAGAATTTATATGCCATTTCAAAGGGTTCAGGGAAAGGCCACAGCAGTACTCAGTTTTCATAAATCAAGAGAAAGATGATGTGTATGCATCTGCCTTCAGATGATCTTATATTAAAGGAAAGATGGAAGCATTTAGCCAATCACAAGAAGGTAACAATTGCAAATTAAAGTGAAGTGTTTCTGACTATAACCTGAGGTGCAAGGCACAGAGAAGAAAAAATTTCAGTGAAGCAGAAAGTAATGTTACTCATTTTCCTATTTTATATTATATTGCAGTCCTCAAAACACAACTTTGCTGCCAGCCAAGTGTACTTAAATGAATAACCAAAGCACCGATTCCTAAGTGCCCACGTGCTACATCCAGCTACTCAGTGTCTGGGAAAATAGATGCAATAAATATTTGTATCTGAAAACACATTGTAGGCAGTTTATTGCATAAGGACTTATTTTACATCTATTTTATCATCAAAATAAAAATTTCTGCAACAATATATTTGTCTGACAGAACAATAATTATCATCACTGCAATCTTTTCACATGGCAAAGATGGTGATAGCCATTGATTTTTTTTTTTAATTTTAAAAAGCCATTCTTCAACAATAACTGGAGTAAATTCCAGCATGCTTATTACAAGGTTGGAAATTGCTAGCATGCCGCCTAGAGTTCCAGCAATTAGAAAATTAGTAAGAAGTCTGCTAAGGTTTTTGTGATTCAAAAAGAATTTACTTGATTCAGTAGTTATCAAGGTTTGGTGGTTTGTTTCATTTGCCTTATGGTCACGACACTACAATAATTCCCTCAAATGCTAATACAAACAGGTCTCCTGCAGCAAACTGAACAACAGTCGCCCAACATAGAATTTATAAGTGTATCTGTGTTTTTTTCTACCAGGAAATGTACTGACATCAACATACTTGCTTCCAATCTTGTAGATGAAAGATGTAGGGGAAAAGAAAACTGAGAGGCGATCTGATTAATGTTTATAAATATCTAAAGGGAGGTGGGAGGCAAATGGATGAGGCTGGGATCTTCTCACTGGTGTGTAGAGCTAGGACAAGGAGCAATGGCCTAAAACTTGAACACAGGAAGTTCTGTACCAACATGGGAAGAACTTCTTTACAGTAAGGATGACGGAGCACTGGAACAGGCTGCTCAGAGAGGTTATGGAGTCTCCTTCTACGGAGATATTCAAGACCTGTCTGGATGCCCACCTGTGCAACCTATAGTGGGGTACCTCCTTTAGCACAGGGGTTGGACTCGATGGTCTCTTGAGGTCCCTTCCAGCCCCTGCAATTCTGTGACGTTGCTGCTCTACTGCCACAATGCTACAGATGTGCAATAAAATTCTAACAGAATCTACATCACAGCACCTTCATTTGCTGTAGTAGAATGATGTACTTACCTAAAAATTATTCTAAGTATTGTAGGAGTGATTATGTTGTTCATTTCATAAAGAAAGCACCTGATCTTTAAATTAAAAACCAATTCTAATTAATTTTAATTAAAATTATTCTTATTAATTTTAATACCAATAATATTTCAATTAATTTTACTTAAAAACAAAGACAAAAAATTACACTCTTACAGTAATAGGGCCAAACTTCAACTTTTTTTTTAATCACTTCTATATCAAATGCAATTCAAACCTAAAGAGTTATTCTACAAAAAGGTAGATAGTTCAAATTAAAACTATTTAGTGATAAATTATGGTATTAAATCAGTGAATAATCAGTGAAACAGTTTTCATACAAGCATATAGAAGACAATAAAAGGAATACAGTAGGTCAGAAAAGGCTGAAATATAAAAGCTTTTCTTTCTTTTAGTAAAATGCAGGAGAAACATACATAACAAAATACCATCTGTATAATCTAAACATACCTTTCCAAGATCTGCAGTCTGTTTTAAAATATCTCTTTTTAGGTCTTCTGCTCTCTTGGAATGAAAGGAATTGCTTTGACTCTGGATGACAAAGATAACTTCTTTTAATTCTGTGAACCAGAAAATAAAAAGATTTCAAGACAAAGGTAGTTATTTTCAGTTTTGCTCCCAGAGTACTGAAAACCCAGGTATGTGTGGGGGAATTTATTATAAAGGAAGCTCCTTCTTTAGTTACACAATCATTTCATGAAATAGTAAAAAGGCATCATTTAGCACACACACACACAAATCTAAAACAGTCCTTTAAAGGATTAACTTACACAAAGCATGACATGAGGATGAGATCTGCAGCAACAAAGAAACTTAAGCACGCAATAATATTAGCCATGTTAGACCTATGACAGCTCGAAGTTGTCAGTTAAATGTTTTCCTGCTTTTCCTCAATAACTTTTTCACTCCATTTATTAGTTTATTCTCCAAGGTAAACTCTGAAAATGTAAAACTGTGCAGACGTCATAAGCACTGACATACAGCTAAGTTTAGATTTCAATTATTTTTGCCCATGTAACATTCCCTCATACTCTGACCCACTGTATAAACTACTTTAAAAAACCTTCAAAATAAAATCACATGAATAGCATCTATTGACCAACTGGCACTAAATCTACTAATTTACCCACGTAGAAATTAAAACCAGTGCAAAACTTAAAATTACATTTAATTGATACTACTGAGCACCGAAGTGTTAAATCTACATGCAGAACATTAACAATATCCCCACAGATAAAAAGCAACAACTAGACAGCTTTAAACAATCACTTCTGTAGTATCAGTACACTTACAGATATGCAAACAGCTGAATTACATTTTGTTTCACTTACGGTGCATTTAACAGCTGTGATATCCCACAGCAGAATTCTTTCTAAGAGTAATCTAACACCCAATTTTGTATTACTGCTTGAATCCCACAAAAATAGTTTCCTCTCTATAGGCACTTTAAAATACTTCCTAAGAGGAAATATATACGGTATTAAAGTATCAATGGAAAGCATGTGTAATTTAAAACTGTTTATCGTACACATGAATTGTTTCTCAAGTTGAGAAATAGTCAATCAAGCAAGACAAAGAACAGAGTCTTTTGGAAGATTAGTAACCAGCAGTCTCTGATGCACTGGTTTTATTTCTTTTGTTGTCTTCTTCTTTTGTTTCCCTAGGGCTTTTCTATATCTGGAAAATATCTTTGATGACCTCAAATGCTCAGTGATTGGAAAAACAGGCTGAGTTCACAAAGGAAAAAAAAAAACAAAATTAGGAAGCAGGAAGGTTGAAACTTCCTGTGCCTTAATACAGCTATATCTCATTGCTAAGTGGAATGGTGCATTAGTGAGCTTTAACAACCTGCCATCAGCAATGTGTGTTTTAGAGAGTATGCATTGACTCTACGCAACACAGAATCATAGAATTCATAGAGTTGGAAAGGAAGCTCTGAGGGCCATCTAGTCCAACTCCCCTGCAGTGAACAGGGACACCCATTCCAGCACTCAAGTTAAATGCTGCCTTGAGTTCCCAAAGAAAGTGAAGTCAGTACAGTAGTCCCAATCAACACATTGCTTACCCAATGGTCTTTCCACTCTGCTGTCTTTACCCTATACTGTAATTAGGTCCACTGATTTTCAATACCAATGTAATCTACTTCATTGAAACAATGATACTTATTCAATAAATGTTCTCAATTATCTACTCTGTCTATACTCACCAACAAAATGTTATATATGTTCTTGGAAATCATGATGTATATTCAATTCATGCAAAATTTTCAGTGAGAAGTGTTACTACCAGAATCCGACTGTCACGTTTCAGCATATGACAGATGAGTAATTGCTACGCTTACCTAAATAGCCAGTGTCTCACCTCAAGAGCAGACTTGCTTTTGTTATTCAGATATGCTAAAAGCTGAAAATAGTGTTGGTCAGCTATGTAGCCTATCACTTGGGGTCAAATGTACCCACCATTAAAGTACACGTACACCCATCTGACAGGCAAGACTTTCCGCCATCTTATTTGTGCAAGAAGCTTGCTGAGCACCAGCCAGTCCTGAAAGCAGCATAACATGCTGACCATGAGAACACAAAGTTCAATTGTATTACACACTTGTCTTCCCACTGACTAAAACATCAGTATTTTGATACTTGTCTTCCAAGTCTAGGCTAAGGACTTTTCCAAAGACTTCTTATTTGTAAGACAGATTTTTCTTGCATAACAGTTAGAAAAAGATGAATGAAAAATCACAGGAGTTAAGAACCGTCAAGAAAGAAAACACTGTCCCAAATCCTTTTATTTTACTGTACCCCCAGAACTGCTTGACAACATACATATTACTGTACTCACAGAACTGCTTGACAACATACATATTAGGAAAAAATCTTTCTTAGGGAGAGGTAGGGTCTCCATTAAAAAAAGATAGAGAACACGGGTAATGATGCATCAAGTCCATCGAGTCCAACTTATTGTCTTTAACAGCAGCAATAGGAAACACAATATGGGAAGAGTGCACAATTTTCACTTACGCAGCGCTGCTCATACTGTACCAGCACCCACAAGTACTGCATTAGGAAATGCTGGAAGATACATAACTGCCTGTTTCTCTTTCCATCTGTTTACAGACTTGTCCTCAATTGAAACTACCAGTATTGTCTGCTTCCACAACCTACTGTTGCAATACATACCTAAAATTTGTTACCAAACACATCAAATCCTTTCCTTTGTCTGCTTTTAAGCAAAACAAAAGGAAACAAATCAACAACAACAACAAAAAACCAACGAACCACAGATGATGGTAGCTACATCACTAATGTTTTACTGTAGCACTTCTAAGTACAAGTTTCCTAAGAAATAGCATTATATTAAAAGCTATGTAAACAAAGATTGTATTAAAAGTTATGGCAAAAGCAAAAAAACAAACAAACAAAAAAACCCCACAGTCTGCCAATGCATCCCTGGATGTTTTATGAAGTGAGACACAACAGGTCTGCAAGGAGTGATAAAAACAGCAGCGAGAACCAAACAGCAACGAGAACCTGGCTGTGCTTTGAGATTCGATAGAAAGAGATGAAAGAACACGGAGGAAGAGGAAAGGGATTTTGTTGGACACCATGTAAGGAAGGGCAAGCTGGAAAGCAGAGTAAAAAAGCTTCTATTAAAAGGCCCTGACTTTTTAATGGTAAAATGGGAGAACCGTGGGACAAAGGATTTAATTATTTTCCACGAAAGTAGTTATCTGTACTATGGACACAGCTTGGAATTAATTCCAAAGAAGTCCAACACAAAACAAACAAAAAACCCAAAACTTCTCAGTACCATTAAGAGTTCTATTGTCAACTCCAGTACAAGCATGATAAATGTTCCTGGTGGTCATCTTTGGTGCCAGAATGAAATCCCAAATTCTCAGAAGCTGCTACAACAGAAACATGGTCAAACTGCCTCTTTTTAGAACAAGATGATCTAGGTGCTCAACCTTGTATGAGTGAGAAGTACCACTGCAGTCCAAATTTATTTCACTATTCAGTATGCTGTTAAGTGTTTGACATCTTTCTTAAAAACTTGCTTCTGGTTGCAACAAGTAACTTGTAGTGATTCCAGTTACTACAATGACCACGAGAGCCTGGCAGACTTGGTAGCATTCAGTTTCATATCACATTCTTAGCCTGAAAATTGATTTTAAAAACTCTGTGTTCTACACAAACCTATGCATTACTTTCATAGTGCAAGTGCACATTTTGAGAAGATAACTGCAATAAAATTTCAAATAGAAATGCAGATCAAGAAGCCTATGTTTGATGAGGCAGTGCAAGCAAGGAAAAACGTATTTGGGAATCAGCAACTAACAAACAATGCTGTTGAGCATTTATCCACTGTTCATAGCCACAGTTACTTTTCAAAGCATGACTGTGTTGTATTTATACAAAAAAAGACAGCCATGTTAAAAAAAGATCGAAAAATATCTGGGATGTGTGAACTTCAGTTCTGGCTTAGAACAAATTTGCACAAAACAATTTTACTTACCCTTGCTCCTTTTGCTCACTGTTCCACGTTTTTCAGACTTCTAAAAGGGGAAAATTAATAAAAAAGCAATTGAGAACACTTATGTATGACTCAGTTTATACTGGAGCTTTTAACACTAACAATTTCAGCTTTTTTTTTTTAAATGTATATATATACACACATCCTTTGTGATCAAAGCACAAAATTTGGAATAAGAAACTGTACAACATATGCATGCGTGTATAAAAAACACTTTTACTCATGTGTGATCCACTATCAAACATTCATTGAAACATCATTCTTAAGGAAGACCCAAAAAGCAATTTATGTCAAAACAGTAAATATGAAAAGGTTGGGATTTCCTCAGGTCAGGTATTACACACTGGTCCATTTGTCACACAATTCTAATAGAGTGTTTAAGGACTGGCAACAGGGGTGTTGGACTTGTATCAGTAACAAAGACACAAAAAATATCTCAAGAGTATGCTGAGCTGCTTCTCAGTAACAGAGACTGGATGGAAACATACTGTTTAAGAACTGGTGACTGGGGGAGAGATATCAGACTGGAGAAATAGCTTTACACTTCCTACACAAACTGTAGGAAGGAGAGTCTCCTCTTATTGCACAGTGCCTTTCTGTGGGCACCTCAGTGCTTTTGTTTGTCTGAACGTGAAACCAAAATTGTCTTTATTAACTGTATAAGGCTGTTCTTAAGATTCATCTTAGTTCAATGTTGAGTCCTTCACATAGAGAAATATTGTACTTAGCACTCTTCAGGAGTAAGCCTTTATAAAGTTTTCCTATCCTTGTGACAATTATTGTTTACAAGCATGTTTTTTCTCTCCATTTTTTTTTAATACCACATCCATTTAACCCTTTAAGTTCTGCTTGCATCTGGTGATTTTTACTTTGTCCAGATCTGATTTTACCCTGAGATATATAATCAGAATAGCAACTACATACACACTGTAGTCTATGAGCAGAGCAGTAACTAAGGTAACATACAAACCAAAGTAAATTTCTCAGATTACCTTCCAGAAAAGACACCTACATCACAGGAGAAAAAAACAATACAATTTGCTCCCTCAGCAACAGACACAGCAATAGAATCCAGGCCAGAGCAAACTGAACGTCTGGTCACCTCTGAAAGCCATGAGGCAAACTCACTATACATAGGACTTACACACATTTCACTCTGAAACATAGAAGTGACAATCCAATGCCTTGCCCTTGGGTTCAGAAAAGCCTTTCATTCTAGGCATGGAAATCTATGTATTCAAATGATTCAAGTAACTGATCTCGTATATGTCAGCATTAAAATAACTAATTACATAAATTTATATGCCAAACACATATTAGACACCAAACACTACCGAAAAGGCCCTACGCGCCCTTAACAGTTTATTCAAGCAGCAAAGTAATTACACTTTAATGTTGAATTGAAGCAATCAGTAGAAATCCAAGTCACTTGCACAATTCTCACCACTCCAGATAGGTGGTGTGATGGCTTTTCTCTAGCGTGCAGCTCCTCTCAAACTGGAATGAGACAGCACTGGCATTTCACAGAGAGCAACATGTAAGTAATGAAAACAGGATTACGTTATCTAGGCTCCCAGATACATGATAGCAGATCATGAATTTGCAACGGGGATCTTTTTAAGTCATGAAAACTACTGTAGATTCAGCAATCATCATTAAGAGCAAATTTAAAAACACACATCTCTGGCCATGCTTCTATTGCATTTGATGCAAGATCAAATTTAGATCAAATCTAGATTTAAATGGCTTTTATAGATTCTAAGTCTTGGTTAGTTCCACTATTTCTGATTTTTCCCCTTTAAATCTTGTTTACATACACACACATATCTGCTATAAATGTATACATATGCACGTGTGTGTGTATTTTATATATATATAAAAACTTGTATGTAGAAACCTGTTAAAGGACACGCATGCATACACAGTCCCCCTTATGCTCTTCAACTGAACAGTATGACTACTTCTGACTGTTAGTTCTTCTAATCTGTTAATTTAAAATTTCATATGCAAGCTTTACCCGAGATGTGACGTGGGTAACAAAAAGCCATTCAGCTAATTGCACAGGAAGACAGCCATATCCTTTTCAATGCACAGTACATTTAACAAAACAGAGAAGAAAGGAAAACATTTCCGATGTAATAAAGGCTATGCGCTCAAAAATGATTCTGGACAGATGTAGCAGCACTATCTGCCCATAGAAGCTACACAAAACAGCAAAGTTTGGGGATTTTTTTGACTATGATTTTCTTATGGACTCCTCTGCTGATCTTGGAAAAACAAAATAACTTTTCTCAATTATTATTCTGTTCCACAACATCACCAAAATAACCCTAATTATCTTAACAAAAACAGCAACATACATCAGAAAACACAACATAAGAAAGAATCAAAGGTGGTAAGTTTATTGCAGTAGTACTCAGAGTTCACGAGATAAGGTAAGATGACAGCAATACTGAAAGACTATAACATGTAACGTGCGTCCCACGGAAGATATCTAAAGAAGTCTGACACACCAGAAGAATGTCATGTGGCAGTTTGTATCCCTGAAGTCAATGATCAAACTAATCCATGTCATGGATGCAAACTTTTTGCTCTGCACATTTATAGATGAATTTAGAACGTCTGTAAAACGTTTCTGCTTTGGAAATTAAAATGTATTACCTGCAGCCCTGGTACTTCAGTCTTATCTTCTGCATCTTCAAGAACTACACTTAAAGCAAAAGCTGAAAGAAAAAGCAGACATTTTTTTCAAATTACAGGAGCTCGTTTTCATACTTGACAAAGCTCTGCAGCAAAACTATTTATTTTTTTACATTAAATGATACTATTTTGATGATAACCTTAACGAATACTCTGTAAGAATCAATGCTTTTACTACGTGGCAATTCTATTCCTGTGTAACTCTAGGAAAACAAATCACTGTGATGTGAAGCCAATTTATCTTGGCTTCTAGGTAGGTAAAGCCTATTAAAAAAAAAAAGAAAGAAAAACCACATCTGTTCAGTGCAGTCATTCATTCACCTGACAGCAGCGTAACATGCTGTCACACGAGGATCTGTATTCCTCTCTGTCTCTAGGATGAAGTTGGGATTATCAAAGCTTCACCTGGAATCACAGATAGGATATCACTGATGTAAAATTGTGTCAAATTTGAAGATGGTTGTTTTGCATCTTGAATGCTCCCTCCGAACAAGTTCAGCTGCTGATGTCTCAGAGATCCGAACAAATGTTTAAAAGAGAAGAGACCCAGAAGAGCTAATTTACACAAACTTAGTATCATGTAAGACCTTTTATACTGACTCCACCCTATGCATATATTTTTGGATTGCATTAGACAAAAGAATCATAAGAATTTTTTGGTTGCTTTCTTGCTGATGTAGCCTAAGCAATTCATCTCAGTTTGCTCACTTGTAAAGCAGTCATTCTATTTAACATAAGAAAACCTCGCTAAGATTCTTCATAAGGATTCTTTTTCTTAAACATACTAAAGATATGCAAATTAAAGCTAATTGCTATCACTTGGAAGGAACTGAAGGTCCTATTAATCACGATCAAGTACATAATTTTCTTAAAAACTGAGAAAAACAGAGCACGTTCAAACGAAGTGCCTCACTGCAATTTTAAATTATTTACCATTTGAAACTGATTTCAAAGAGAATTACTGGCAACTCTCAAATCCTTAGGCTGGAAATAGGAACGTAGGAAAGGGAGAAGTTGTTCAAAGCCTGTGATGTTCCATCTCTGCTTACCTACAACACTCCGCTCTTCCAACCGGAGGCTGAATTTCATAAAATAGCTAGGAGTTACGTAACATGGTAGACTTACATTAACTGTAGCCAAATTTCAAGACAACTTTTAGCCATGAAGAAGAAAACAGTGTACTAATAGGGGCTGTGTGTGTCACCTCAGCGTCGCCTTCATGGAATATTTTGCACTTCTATTTCAGAAGGGCGCAGCAAATAGTTCTATCTTACTATTATACCCCTTGCTGACAGCATGTTCTGATTATCGCCTTCCCTCACACAAACCAGATCCACATGTTCTACTAAACACAGTCCGAATTATAAGAAACACCCTTACACAAAACACCCTTATTTTGGGAAATGTACTAATTACACAATATTAACACGAAGAATAATCACCCCATAAGTTTGGCTTATTTGCAGAGCTGCATGAAAGCAGAATTTTCACAACGTTCAGGTTTTATTATGCAGCTGAGGCACAGCATACAGCAACCTGAAACAGCCATGATTGACAGGAGATGCTGCCTCTCACCATAATATTAAATAACCCATGTCACACAGCTTCTAGGGTTTATAAAATATTAATGCACGTTAGCCTTGAAACAGAACAAACAATACTCAGATAACCCTGAAAAAAAAGACCTATTCCTATTTTTTTTTTTGAGAGCCCATAAAACTCTTCAAGAAATTATTTTAATAACCAACTTCATCTCTGCATTACAGACCTACTGAATACTTGAGGTTTGAGAGGACCTCCGCTGATCACATAGTCCAACTGCACCAGTCAAGGCATGGTAAACTGGAATTGACTGTCCAGGACATTATCTACTAACAGTTTGCAGTATTTCCTAGGACACAGATAAATAATAATACACTTATTGTCCTTCACATGTTTGGAAATGGTTTCTGGGATTATTTGCTCCATTGCCTTCACTGAAGTAACACAGATTCTTGACCTTTTTAAAGACAAGCATGATATTTGCCCTCTTCTAGTCAAGAAGTGGCCATCTATCAAGAGCTGCCATACAGTCAGAATGTCAAGCTCTGTCAGCATTGGTATATGCCTCCCATCAGGCCCCATGACTACTGTATGTTCCACTCACTTAAATGTTCCCCTAAACTGGTACTCCTTCAGCAAGATTAAGTCTTCCTTGCTCCAGACCCTCCCACAAGTTTTATCACAACCCTGGCATTGCTGACTAAAGGTCTTACCAGTAGAGACCAAGGAAAAGAAGATTCTGAGTTCCTCGTTCTCTTCCACATCCTTTCTCACCATCTCACATAACCCATTCAGCAGCAAGCCCACAGTTTCCCTATTGTTTCTTCTGCTGTTGATACAGCTGTAGAAGCCCTTCTTGCCTTCCATATCCCTCACCTTCAGCTGGGCTTTTGTCTTCCTAAGCAAATCACTGCACACAGCATCCCTACATTATTCCCAGGGTGACCTGACCTTGATTCTACCTCTTGTGCAGCTCCTTTTTGAGTTTTACTAGGAACTTTTTCATCCACGTGGGCTTCTTGCCACCTCTGCCTGCCATCCTGTATGTTGGAGTGGACCACGCTTGAGCTTGCAAGAGGTGAACCTTGGAAATGAACCAGCTGTCCTGGACCACTTCCCACATCCATCTTTTCACACTGCTGAAGAGGGCAGCAGAATGAATAAGATTGGCTAAAAATGATTTTTGTTGTAGCTGTCCTTACATATAAGGAAACTTCGACACTGACACATACCATTTATTACGCTGGAATCTGACAGCGATGAATGTTCAGTCTCTCCATATGCCATTATTCTTACACTCAGTGGTTTCAGACACGCAGCCTCCCACGCTTTTCCAATGGATAAACATATTGAAATGATTCTGTATCTTTTATGTTAAATATTCTAGGAGTATATGTAATTTCTTCTCAGGCTAATACATTTTGAAGATAAGACGAGAACTGTTCTGATTATTTTTAAACTACTGAGGAACCATTCACTGAACAGACTGCCACCATGAAGCCTCAGGATTCTTCACTCAACAGCAACCACACTTTTCATTCAGGCAAAGCATATGAATTTATCTAGCAATGAGTGTGCCACAGTGTGCTACAACCTTATCAGCAAATCTCTTATGCTCACACAATATAATTTGATATGAGCAAAGCAGTCCTCAGAACTACACAGGTATGCAATTGTGGGGTAACAAGCCTGCCAAGATGAAGTGTTCTGGCTATGCAATCTGATCCATCAGCCTGGAAAGAACTATCCTCTTCCAGAGATTTACTAGAGAAAGGGTGGAGTGTAAAGAACATTGTAAGTCCAGCTCGTATAACGCTTATCAACTACAGGCTCAGAAAAATGCAGGGTATTTCTTTCAGCACAGAATTCCCTATGAAGCACACCAATCTCTGCAGCTGCAGGTTTGTCTGCCAAAGGCAGAATGTCCTCCAATCCCCCCGAGTCTGTTGGTGCAAGACAAACCTCAAGTGGGCCACTGGCTCACCCAAGGGCACACAAAATCTATTAACAAGAAGAAATGAATGACCTGGTAAAAGTTCAAACTCCGTGGCCATCACCACAATGAAAAAGGCTACAGTATAAACTGTACAACTGCTCGCAAACAAAGCTATCTGAAGAGAACAAAACAAAACAGCAAGACACTGAGTTTTGTAATGTTGTATTTATCAGTTGGAAACTTAATGCACGGTGCACATTGATGTCTGTTAGCACACATAGCTATTCATAGTGGCAAAAGCAGCTGGAAGCTGAACATGCCAATTGCCAGTCCTCTCCTCCTACCTGCTCATGAACTGAGGCAAAGTAAGAAAAGCAAAGGAATTTTAGGTAGATTTTAAAGCTCTTTCTTTTCATCAATCTTATCTTTAGTTCCTTTGGAAGTAGGGATAAAATCAACTGAAAAAGCTGGACAACATTTCTGAATCAATTTCCACAAAAACTAGAAACTTAATCAGAGAATGAAATATAAGCAGTTCCAATGGTTAATTATTTCTCTCAAGAGTCCCATTATTTCAGCTGGAATGTTGGTGAGTTAGGAGACTTGCTTATGGCACTATAATGGAAAATAAAAGATGAAAAGAAAAAAAAAATCCAACCGTTTATTGTTCAGCAGCTGAACTGCAGGAATATGTGCCAACAACAAGGAAAGTGCAAGTACTGCAGCACTAAAATGCAATAGATTGTGCAACTATGATGTTTTAAATGTAGAAGTAATCCCCTTTTTCAGTAGAGTATCCTTTTAAGCATAAGCAGTTTTCAGATATCTATGATTAAATGTCCTTTCAGTGCAAAGGATTTAAAAACTGAGTTATTTCTTTTGATTCCATAGACAAAATCCATTTCAGCAGAAAGATCATGCACCTGGCATCTTCCCCTTTGATGGCTTGATTCAGGTCTGCCTGAACCCAGAGTCATTCCAACCATCTCACCAGGCTGGGGTTGACTTAAATGAGCTACAGAGTTATGATTTTATGACTTCTATATAACAAATGTTCCACTGGAACAGGTTGCCCAGGGAGGTTGTGGATGCCTCATCCCTGGAGGCATTCAAGGCCAGGCTGGATGTGGCTCTGGGCAGCCTGGTCTGGTGGTTGGTGACTCTGCACATAGCAGGGGGGGTTGAAACTCGATGATCATTGTGGTCCTTTTCAATCCAGGTCATTCTATGACTATGAAAGTCACAATAACAACCTGCAGTCATGTTGTGCTCAGTAAACAGAATATTTAAAACAATCTCCCTGCACTTCTAATTATAATTTAATGAAAAGCCTCTATTTGTGTTTTGGCTGGGGGTTCATTGTTTCCCCCACGCCTTGAATTTTCAAACATAATTGACATGATTCCAGAGAAAATCTGCACTGCCACTGTCAGTCAAAGAGATAGGATCTTTCACAATTAGACAGCATAAGAGCCCTGGGAGGTAAAATAAATCAGCTATGTGCATTTACATGCAAGTTTCTGTAACAGTTCTTCATTGTTGCTGCCTTAACAACATCAAAGACCCCGATGGAGCCAGGTAAAGTGAAGACTGGAGAGAAAACAAGGGGAGGGAGTAGAGGAGGTGAGGCAAGTGAATATCCAGCATCTGAAGCCATTCATAAAATAAAAGCAACTCCATTTGTTTCTTTACTGTACTCCTTTAAGCTCATAGGTGAAGAAGGCAGCTGAATTCACCACGGTGAACCACTGAAAAGCCAGAGTGAGCACTGTGTACAACCGTATCATTATAAAAAGTGACCAAGAAAAGCTGTGGAAGAAAAGGCATCATTACCGTTCCTTCCAATTGTCTGAATGCTATACAAACAAAATCATCCGAATACATTTTCCCACTCTGCAAGCTGCCACCTGCAAGCTGGATTTTCTACAATGGCTTAACTGCTAGCAGACAGGCTGCTTTTCTCCTGTGAAATGCAGTCCAAATTATTACTTTTCCATGAACAAAGCTGATAGTTTTGCAAACTTGCCAGCTGAAGAGCATATGGTATTTATTAAAGGAAGGACTTCAAAGTAAGTTATTTTTTAAAGCAGAAGAAAGCCCCAATGCTACAAAAAGCTTCAGGTGGACGGATTCTGTAGTAAGATCTACCAAAGCAAAAATCCAAGCTGTCAGACTTCTGCCTTCCAGCTGCATGTATCTACAAAAAACACACCTATACATAAACACACAGGGAAAATCGAAGCTGCTGTCCTTTGATTATCAGGATCTGTCAGAAGTTACGGGTGCTATAGCACTGGAGCAGAACTACTCACTCTGAGAACGACACGCAGCGTTAGAAAGAGCAGTAAGGTATCGGGACTCCAAAACTCAGGCTGCGTGGGTAAAAGGAAAGGTGTTTTACAGCCAAAAAGCCAAACATCACCCTTTACTTTGCTGGAAAAGGGACGTGTCGGTACGAGGCTTTATTTCTCCTTCACGCTGACACTTAACCGGGCGGCGCTCCCGCCACCACCTCCCGCTCTCGGGCGCTATCTCAAACACGAGCGGCCCCGCGGCGCATCCCGAAGCCAACCGCGTAGGGCGGGCAGTGGCCGCTCAGCGGACCCTCGCGGCGCGCAGCCGGGTGCCGCTCACGCCCGGCCCACAACAAACTTCAGAGGAAGGGGCACCTCCTCCACACGGGGCGGGACGACGGGGCGAGGAAGCCGCCGCGACTCCGGTATCCCCCCCCCCACGTCCGGCTCCGTCCCGCGCCCCTCTCCCACTTCCGCGGGGCCGAGCGCCCCGGGTTCCCTCCCTTCGCCTCGCCATGGCGTCCCGCCTCGGGCCCCGCACACTCACCCCGGGTGCGGAGCGGCGGGAGGAGGAAGAAGACGTGGGCGCAAGCGGCCAAAAAGAGCCAGCGGCTGCGGCCGGGATCCCGAGACATCTTGGCGAGGGCCGCCGAGCCGCTCGGGGCGGGGGGAGGAGGAGCGGGGCGCGGAGCGCCCGCTGCCCGCCTCTGCCGCAGGAGCGCGGGTGAGCGGCCTCCGGCGGGTGGCGGTGCCGCCGCCAGCTCCCTCCTCCCCTCCCTCCCCCGCCAGGGCCCGGCAGGACCGGCCGCCAGCGCCGGGAAGAGGCGGAGGGGAGGCGGAGTGCGGCCGCGGCGCCCTCTGGCGGGCGGCAGTGGCTCCGCCTCATGCAGCCCGCGGCCGCCGGGCCGATAATGGAACAAATCCCCGTTCGGGGTTATGGACTAAATGCCCAACACGAAAACCTAAAGCCATCCCAGGAAGTACAGCTTCCCATAACCATCATCGAACATCAAGCATCTGTTACCAAAACCATTAATGATGTCTTTAATTCTTAATGCTACATTAAGAAACCATAAACCTTCCATAGAAAATCCTTCAAAAAGGCTTGACTGGTAAACAAATGGTTTATTATTATTGTTATTATAGCTTCGTCTCTCATTAACAGATTTAAATACTGTCAATCAAACGATATCCAGAACTCATACAGGAACATGGTTCAAATTAGCAAGTGGCTTAATATATCTCTGAAACAAACCTCGTGCCATTACCAAAGAGGAGCAGAGCACTGGAACAGGCTGCCCAGAGGTGGTGGAGTCTCCTTCTCTGGAGATATTGAAATCTCACCTGGATGCTTTCCTGTGCAACCTGCTGTAGTGAACCTGCTCTAGCAGGGGGTTGGGCTGGGTGATCTCCAGAGGTCCCTTCCAACCTTCTGTAAACCCTCAGGCAGCCATTTCATAATTGCCCATGTAACAACATGGCTCTTGCACCGCGCATGCCAGGAACAGACCTCCAGTTATGTTGAGAGAGCACTGATCTCCGCTCTCTGGTGACAGCGACAGGACCAGGGATACATGGAGCTGTGTGAGGAGGGGCAGCTGGGGTTAGAGAAAAGTTTTCACCAGAGCACAGTGGGCATGGAACAGGCTGCCCAGGGCAGTGAGCACAGCCGCGAGCCACTGGAGTTCAGGGAGCGCTTGGACAACATAGGGATTGGATTTTGGGTGGTTCTTTTTGGAGCCAGGAGCCGGACTCTGTGATCTTCTTGGGTCCCTTCTAACTTGGGACATTCTATGATTCTAAGAAGTATTTCTCATACTGGGTTCTTACAGCCATGAATTCCAGTCAGATCTGTATATACACATTTTCCTATCAAATATAGAAGATTTCCATCACTCATGCTCCCCTCCTGCCAACCCAATTATTCAGTACACACTGATCTCACTTGTAAATCATAAATTTCTTCATTTTCAAACCAATAAGCCCAACAGGATACTAGCTAACCTGAACTTCTCCTAGAAACTCTGCATCTTTTAGATCTACTGCATTAGTTTCCTGACGTATCAAGCATTCAATAGGGTAACTTAAGTAAGCCAGAGAAGTGATTTTGAAGATGAATAGAAATCTTTTCACCATGATAAATGTTCACTGTCACTGCAAGTTCATCTATATCACTGTAACTTAGCAGAAGACTTCACACTTCCCTTTATAGATCAATAGAAATATAACAGCCAGACTATCATGGGGAAACAGACTTGCTTAATCTATCTGCATATCCACCTTATATTACAGGATATTGAAGAGAAAGGGAAAATAGGACACAAGAGTGAGCAACTCCAATTTGTTATTTGCCTTACAGAACAATTTCTTGTTGCTAATTAAGTGACGGGATTCAAGAATAATTATTCCTATGCAAAAGAAACAGACACCTTCATAGTACATCTCTCTGGCTGATTATATGCATGTGCTCATTACTCGGAAAAAAATGTGTTCAGTTATCCTTTCATTTCTAAATCCATAACAATATATATGAAATGTGTGAATCCTCCTGCATATCACGTGTATCTCAGTCAACTGTTTCTCTTTATAAATTTCAGAAGCGTTTCCTGCCCTTTCTCCTATTTCTGTGTTCTCTGCTGGTTTCCTGCAGAAGTCATGCCCACATTTGGCTTAAACACGATACTTCTCACTTTCTGATGTTTTCCTGCTCAGCAAGTCAGTAAGAAAAAAATCTGCTCAGATGTAATCAACACTTTGGTTTCTCACAACTACGAGAAATTTCACTAACAGCCTCACTCAAAACATAGAAGTCCCACATGAATTGTTATATTATCCAACTGTTAAGAAAAAGATCACTTAAATATTTTAAATTTTATGTTCGGGGTTGAGAGGAGGAAGCAATAAATCTTTTTCTTCAATTCTACCGTGCATATAAACTCAGCTTATTTATTTGTTGTTCTAACCACTCCACTGGGAATTTCCATCTCAGAAAGGATGAAAATAATGAACGTTCTGGTAAGGAATACAGAAGTTCAGAGCAACACTAAGCTTTCCCTCCTGATAGCATTACATATATCAGTAAATAATTCAAATGTAATACTGATGCTGTCCCATCTTGGAGATTAACTGAAGAGAATGTAAATCTCAAAGAAATCATGTCAGATACACATGGATAAAGTTAGACATATTCAAATTATTTTGTCCTTTATCTGTCTTGCACATTTTCTCAGGCATTACATTTAACCGACTGTGTTTTAGAATGCCCTCAGAAGTGCTCTGTGGCTTTTTTATTCTCCCTGCAAAGTCACCACATTGGCTTCAGTCATTCTGCACCCCTCAACTTTTGGAAGCTGTGTTGCCTTTGGTTTTCCTTGATAAGATTATTTGTTAAATTGAATAATTTGATTAGAAATTTACCTAGGTTCAGAACTGACTGTTTGAAATGTTTTAACCCCATAAGACATCGACAGGATGATTCCATTATAAATTATTTCAGTCCAACATTTTTGAAAAGCTATAGTATAACCTCTTTCAGAATCTGTATCTGTTGACAAATAGCTGTCAGGTTAAAATTATGGGGAAAATGTATTATTTTGATTCCTTGAGACTGTTGGGTGACGAGAGGAAGATGATTTATGCATCTGTCTTTGTACTGCACACAGTCAAGGAGAAACAAGGGTAATAATTCTACAGGCAAACGTAGAGGACTGAAGCTTTTCAGCCTTGATTATAAGCCATGGGCATATTGCCCACTCCTTTGGTCAAATGAACAGCTTGCCTAAAAGAACTGTCAGACTTCATACTCTTTCCTATTTTGTCTCCTGCTGCTTCCATCTGACACAAAATTGCCTGTACCAAGCATATCTGAGCCTGCTGTATTTTCCCTGCTCAAGTACAGCTATTTGAAAATAGAAAACATTAGTCCTAAACTACTTGATAATCTTTTCTTATTAATATACGAAAATATTACCTTTTCAATTGAAAGAGTCAAAGTATAGTTGAACATCGAGGGAATTAAGCGGGCAAAACCACATAGGAACAGAATGCCTCCATTTATTTTAAATAGCTTAGTGGCCATATTGACTACATTCCCCTTCTTGTATTCCTTCAGGACAAGAAAGAGTAGAATTGCTTCCCGTCTCCACTGTGCACTATGTCATAGTGGCAGCAGGGAAAACAAGGTGAACTGCTGAAGGAATGTTGCAGTACACGGTCAAATCATATCTTCTGATTTAGTCTTAGCAACTTTTCTGCTACTTTGATGGTCTGTAAATAGCGGTATTCATTCAAGCGTTGACTAAACTGCAGCAGCTACTGGGATTACTGCCTCAACATGTCACGCTTCTCACAAATGTCTTCCACATCTTTTTGTATTACTTTACTACATTTGCACTGCCAACTACGACAGTTCAGGAACAAAGTCAAGAGTTGCTATGCCATTCCAACACGGCAGCAAAAATAAAAAAAGAATAGTAAGACTCCCTGGCAGTAGGACAGACAAGTAGGCATAGTAACATTCAGGGATGTCCAAAGAGCACGCAGTATTCAAAGTAGATTTCAGTCCTGGAAAAATCCATCCAGCAAGATGATAATGCCAAAGACTTTGGGGTTTGTCTGTCTTACAATTTTCAATGATAGTAATCCCAAGAAATGCAGTGGGAATTTGTATTCTGCTAAGAACACCACAAGCAATGGCAGGAATACAGGAGCTAGTTTCTTTAACTCAAATAACTTTCCCATGAGCCAACTTGGATGTGCACAATAACCATGCCCCAGAACAAGCAGGGTTGGAAAATACTCACTAGCAGGTAAGTCACTGCATTTTACTTCTTACATAACTAGATTAGTTACGGTTTTCGTATTTTGTCAGGTGTCTGCATGGACCTTTGCAGCTACACTGTTTCATAAATACTTCATTTTTATCTTAAGAACTTGAGACACTAGAGATGATACTTGAGAGTAATCTCATCTCCAGTTGAGTAACAAGTACCAATGTCATCCTGTAGGAATGGACGCCCTCATAGCATTCTGGCACATACGGTTTAAAACACCTACTGAGTTTCTTGGATTGATACAGAGGAACAGCATGTAGAAAAACAATTTTTGCCATGATCATTACCAGCCAGGAACATTTCCCCACGTAGAGTAAGATAACAGGAGGGAGTCCAAACCTCACAGCTCCCCAAAGAGCTTTTGACAATGACATTATAGTGTTATGTTCTGCCTGATATCTGAAGCTGCATAACACAGAATGATAAAATACAGCAGTTGCCTTCACACTGACAACTCTGGGCTACGCAGGCAGCTGCTGGCCTTTTCGGTCACAAACAATTCCTGAGGGAATGCACCTTCAATTTGCAGATGATACCAAGCTGGGGTAACAGTCAAAACCCTGGAGAGAAAGCTGCCATTCAAAAGGCCTTAGACAATCTTTAAAATGGAGTGCCTTGTGTAGTTCAAGAAAAACAAATGCAGAATCCTGCAGCTGGGTCAGAGTAACCTCATCTAATACCAGCAGGCTGGGACTGACTGGCCAGGAAGCTCAGCTGGAAGAGGCGTGGGAGTCCTCGTAGACAAGCTGAGCAGTGACTCTGTGTGGTGATGAAGGTTGACTGTACAACAGGTTACAACAGTAAGTGGTGCAGTCATCAGGTCAAAAATAGTGATTAGTACCCCTAGTTGTTATTTGGAGGCAGCATCTGGAGCACTTTGTATAATATGGGGCCTACAAGCTTAAGACAGACTGATAAAGCTATGTAAATCCATGGATGGCTGCTGAGTTGCTTGAGGGCGTGAAGTACATGGTGTATCAGGCAAGTCAGGTAACAGAGTTTGTTCAAACTACAGGGGAAAAAGACAACTAAAGCAATACTAATTGCTGTCTGCAAGTACCTAGGTGGGAATCTAGAGATTTTGCTCAAAAAGTGCATGAGACTAGGTGGTCACAGGTTGAGGCAAGGAAAATTCTAAGTGGATGCAAGAAACAGGGTCAGAGATTAGTCACTGACAGATTTGCCCAGAGAGGCTGAGTAATCTCCATGTCTGGAGACACTCAGAACTTATGGGGTAGAAGCCCGAACAACCCTAAGTTCATAGGTAGCCCTGCTTCAAGTTAGGTGTTGCACCAGACCTTCAGAGGTCCTTCCCCACCAAAACTGTTATTCTGAAATAGCAGAGAGAATAGAAAGTGACATGACATCTTTACGGCAATTACCTACAGATACAATCAACCTATACTTTTAGGTTTGTAAACTGTCCCCTAGCATTGAAGTTAGGATTTGCTGAGACCCTCACTTCGTTGAGATCCTCGCTTTGGCAAAACAGTGGTTTAAAATGATTACATGGCAGAAGTGTCAGTCATTATTAAAGACAGAAGCATAGAATCCTTAGAGTTGGAAGGGACTCTTAAAGTTTATCTAGTCAACAGGGACACCACAGCTAGACCAGGTTGCCCAGGGCCTGAGCCAGTCTCACCTTGAAAGTGTCCAGGAACGTGGCAATTCTGAGCTTGCTAGCCTTTCCTGCCTGATGACTTAAGACACCTAACAACCATCCCTTGAGATGAGCAAAACCATCTCCCTTACAACAGAAATAGTTTTAATTACACCTGGAAGGGCCTTCTGCATCCTGATATTTGCTTAAGGTGGGCATCTGTGTCACTCTGCTGACATAGGTAAAGGGAAACAAGGGCTGGGATAGTTTGTTAGCCAGATTAGGGACTTATTGATCAAAACTTACAGTAGGAACCAGAGCATTCCTTGCAGGAATTTTCAGTTATGAAATGGCCCTTAGGAGCCATTACAGTCTGGTGTCACCTCAGAGCAACTACACTTACTGCAGACTGGATTAGCCTCAAGCTGTTTTTGGTTATGTTCACAAGCAACCGCTCACTTAGACCTACTTCACTGTTTTGTGGACATCCCGAGTATGCAATCAGTAACGGGAGCATTGTATAAACAGTATGGAGAACAACTGATTTGTTGAGTTTTACGTAAAAAGCCACAAAGAGTTTTACTACAAAAGCCTTGGTGTGCTGGGTCTAGCCAGGATGGAGTTAAGTTCCCTCATAGGAGCCCATCTGCTGTCATCCTTCCTCCCAGCACATCCCAACCTTGAGCAAGAAGTTGGGAGGGAGCACAGCTGCAAACTCTGACCTGAACTGGCCAAGGAGATATTTCATACCACGTATCCTCATGCTCAGGAATAAAAACTGGGTTGGAGGAAAAAGAGGAGGAGGTGGTTCTGATTTCCACAGTGGCCATTGCTTGGAGACTGACTGGACATTGCTCTACTATTAGACATTCTGAAACAACTGCAAAACATAGTTCTGCACTTCTGCTTCAAATACAGCCATAAACTGAAAAAAATAAAAGATTAATCCAAATGCTATATTCCTTTTTACTTGCTTATTCTGTCCCACACCGGCTAAAACCATACGACTGGTCAATTTTCAAAAGGCATAATCTGTCTGTTGGCAGAATTAAACTAATGAAAAATGCTTGTAGTCATCTACAATTTAAATATTTTGTTCTGTACAATACATTTAACCCAAGAAAAAAAATACAGACTAGTAGCTAAAAGAGGTACTTGTTATTTATAACAGTAATATATTAAATTTGAAAGCGGTGTACATACAAATGTCTCCTGATCTGTAATAAGTTCTGTACGTGCCAGCAGGAAGATTAAAATCCAATTAAAAAGACTAAAATGTGTCTTAAAAGTAATTTACTTAGAGGAGATTTTTCATTTACAGAAGTATATAACAGCATCCAGTATGTCAGCTATGTCACCAATGAAAAACATTTCTTAACTCAGAAATAATTTTAAACTGAAGTAAATGAGGATAAACCACACAGGTCTAAAAGGTGCTTTTTACATTGGTGAACAGCTTCATTACAGATGGCTGGGACACAAACACACAAAAGCAGATTGGATGCAAAGCACATCTTCCCATTTGCTGCAAAAGGATTCACAGAGAATCTGCAGATTAGCACTTGAAACAAGAGTTCCTTAAACTAAGCAACATCGGGTTTTGGTCAGAAATGCACTGCTATTTAGAGCAAGACAATTACTAACAAAAATAAATAAATGAAGGAAAAGAAACGCAGCTATTACTTCTGGGTTTTTTGTTTGTTTTTGCTTTTCTGGTTGGTTTGGGTTTTTCTCCACTTGCCTTATATAGTTACACTTCATGGAGAAAAGAAGCTGAGCCAACCTAGTAAAATTTAAGATAGAAGGCATTTGAACTGTTGTTTAGTGAGGCTATAGTGCCCCCCAATGTCCACAAGCTATAGACAAGGTTGTTTACTGATTAAAGAGAAAGGGAAAACTAAACAAAACTATGAAATGCTTACTAATAATCATTCCTGTACACCATGCCTGGCTTGGTAAGTAAGATTGGTAAGTGTGGTAAATTTCAAAAGGGGGCAAATATTTCATATTTCTTTAGTCCCAGTTAGAATTCTCTGCAAAATGATACTAGCATAGCTCAGGTAGAGTCAGACAAGCTGTCAAAACACATTTACCAGCATTTCCTATGTTCCTTGTTGCTTTAGTTTCATCACCTTTTGAGCTCACAGAATTTGAATCTCTCAGCATGTTCCAAACACTGCAGGCACTTTACTGTGACACTATGGAAATCAGATCACCTGTGTTTTGAATTTTGCTCTATCTGCATAACTATCTTCATAAAAATCACCCATAAATGTAAATACAAGAAACTACATATAACAAATCATATTTACACAAGTGCCCAGATCACATGAAATAGTCTTGTTCTAAGATCTGTATTTCTAATATGATGCTTTGATAAAGTTTTTCCAAATAGAATCACAGAATCATAGAATTACTGAGGTTGGAAAAGAACTTAAAGGTCATCAAGTCCAACCTCAACCTAACCATACTACCCTAACTAACAACCCTCCGCTAAGTCATGTCCCTGAGCACCACATCCAAACAGTTTTTAAACACATCCAGGGGTGGTGACTCAACCACCTCCCTGGGCAGCCTATTCCAGTGCTTAACAACCCTTTCTGTAAAGAAGTGTTTCCTGATATCCAACCTGAACTTACCCTGGTGCAACTTGAGGCCATTTCCCCTCGTCCTGTCACCTCCTGTCACCAGTGAGAAGAGACCAACGCCAATATTACTTCACTCATGTTTACTAGTCATTCTGACAGATAAGGATTTATTACTTTGTCTTTACCACAGATTCATATCTGAACCTTCTGTTCACTTAACACATAAAAAAGCTCCCTTCATAGTCTCTTGATGTCCAGAATACACTCAATATTTCTTAGTCAAGCATATTCTATTAAAAATAAATAAATCATTTTCGTACATCCTGGATGTACCATCTTGGAGACACTTCTGATGGAGGAAGAAAGCAATCAGAGCTGTTAGAGTACTTAGTCAGTGTACTGATTTTTAACTTTCAATATATAATACTCTATCCAGTGGATTTTTGTAGTTTTTACATAAAGACAATTTGAAGTTTTAATTTCACTGAATCACAGAATGGCCTGGGTTGAAGGGGACCTCGAGGATCATGACTCTCCAGCCCCTCTGCCAGGCAGGGCCACCGAACTGCACATTTAATACTAGACCAGGCTGCCCAGGGCCCCATCCAACCTGGCCTTGAACACCTCCAGGGACGGGGCATCCACAGCCTCTCTGGGCAGCCTGTGCCAGCACCTCACCACTCTCATAGTAAAGAGCTTCCCCCTGACATCCAACCTAAATCTTCCCTCCTTCAACTTAAAACCATTTCCCCTTGTCCTCCTGTTATCTACCCTTCCAAAGAGCTGATTCTCAAAATACACGAACAGTTTTCTGTGATAGAATGCTTAAGATAGTCATATTCATAATTGCTGATTTATTCTAAGTATATATTCTAAGTACAGCCATAGATATGCTATAAATGCTGGAAGAAAACCTTGCAGTACTCCATTTCTTTGTGGCAAATGTTTGCTTTGTTACAATGACAGCAGAGAAATAGCATATCCAATAGTGTATTCTTAGGAAAAAATACATTAAAATGTTGGACTTCTGTAAGTATAGACACACACAATACTATGCCTGCACACTGTGAAAGATTATTACACAGAAAGATTAACTACAGATACAATAAAGACACATTCTTTCAAAGCATGCTTACTGTAAGCTGTAGCACAGTTGTACCTTATCTACCCTTCTGCACTGCTTAGTCAGTACATGTTCAGTAAGCTACTGAAAAACAGAAAAATTACTTTGTTGGTATAAAGAATACTGAAATTTGACTGTTTTCTAGTTTTTGTTAGTGCAAAATCAAAATTTGGACCATCTTTGAAGTGGTTGGGATATTTTCTAATAAAAAAAACCTTTGGATTAATGTCAGAAATTCATAGCAAGTACATGTCATGTTAATATTGCAAGTGTTCTTTTTAAAACCTTCTACCAAAGCTGAAAGCACAAGAAATCTGCATAATCCCTGTACATCTCATTAGCACTGACTCATACAAAGGATACATCATGATTTGGCAGCATATTGCCAGATGGTTTGCTATTAGATCAAGTAGTAATAACTTGGCTTCTTTTTCTTCATTAACATCCCTCCCAAATTGTCATTATATCCACGCTCACTTCTCTATTTTAAAATAACATTCAGTTCCTGACAAAAACTTTGGTGTTTTCAACCCACACTGACTCTTTGCTTTGCAATCTTTTTACATTTCTGAAGCATTTATTAATTGCACTTAGACACTAGAGAGCCTATGCAATCAATTGCTGTATTTACATAAAAACTGATCAACTCTTCACTCCTTCCCATCAGTGATGTGCAGCTGGTCACTACATGAAATTTGTTTTGCACCATAATCTGATCATCTCTCTTGCTCAAAACACTTCTTGCATCCAAGCAACAGGAGAAAAAAAGGTTATGAGGGAAATGCAAACAGACAATCACTCAAGTTAAAGCATTTGAGATTCATGAATACTTCAGGCTTATTGTTATTTGAATGCTTTTGAACCCAATTTTATAGCTTCAAGCATTTTATAGCTTCAAGCATTCGCTTACTACACTGTAGTGAGTTTGAAGTACAAAGCAAATAGTTTCATTGTTCTTTTTCCTAAAGTTCCCTCCTTTTCCAGTAGGACAATCCAGTTGAGCAAGTGAAAATATTAACACATCTATACATTTAAGTGAATAAGACTTAAAAGTTTACAATAACCTTGATACTACAACTTTTAATTTACCTTCTCCTTCATTGCATTCTTTAGGTTCACTGTTTTAACATCCAAAGAGTCATTAATGGTAGTTTCCCAGGAATCAAATGAAACATTTACAATCACTGAAGTTTTAAAGAATTCACATTAATCTCAGAAGAAAGGCCTGCTCCATTTTAACCCAAGTTTTACTGAGGAAAAACAAAAGATCACAGAAAGCCATGGATTCTGTGTTAAAACCTCATTCAGAGCATCAGGAAGATAAAGCATCACCCCCTTGGTTACACTGGGATTTGGATCCATGCTATGCTATGTGTATGCTGAAACATGGGCAGAGCCATGGAGTCACATGAGAGTTTGCCAAGTGCTGAGATTCTTAATCAAGAAGCGTGCAAAAGCTATCCGGTGAAGTTTATTTACCTCACCCCAGAAGCTGCACATTTTGTTTAAATTGAATATTCCCCACACTAGGGATGCTCTGAAGAATGCAGCTCAGCTGTCAGCCTTGAGAAAGTAGTACCCATTGGTGGCTGTGCCTCAAGCTGATTACACTGTCACCTCGGTGACATATCCGCCTCATTCTTTCTTTCTGCAGCATAAGTATGTGGATCAAAGCATTAACAAAGATAATGGGACAGAACATTATCATTAATACTTCACGTACAGAAGAGACAAAAGGCCAAATGAAAACACATAGCTATTTACAAGCATAATACGTTACTTATTGCTTCATATAGTTGAATAAATGTTTGGCATTTCCTAATACAATGTATATGATGTAACAATATATGTATAAATTTCATGTTATAATGTAATATTGATGTGAAAATATATATGCCTACAAATTCCCATGGCATTTTACTTATTACTTTCATCTGTTCCCCTCAAGCTGAAAAGTGTTTATGTACATGAAAGTAAATATCAAACACTATTAACATCGTGATATGAAAATAAATGTTTAAAAATAGAGCTGCAGTACAGCACCGTACAGGAAGGGAAACTATTGGATCTATGTCATATTTCGGGAGAACAATGACCTCATTGGGATATCAGCCTGTCTTTGGGAGAAGTAATGATCTCAAGTGCCCTTTACCCTTTTAAAACTTAGCTTTGTACCCAAGAGGATAAGAACCCTCATCTCATCAAGTTTGCATTAAAGGCCTTCTCTGAAGGACAGAGACAGAAATGGTGCAGAAGCTCAGACTGACCAGCAAGTCCATCGTGTACTATCATAGGAGCCAACTGCTTACAGTTACAGAATGCCAGCCGTGGTAAAGCTGGGCCAGGCAGCCTCCAAAAAGATTAGAATGAAATAGCATGGGTTGGAGGCAAGCTCAGCCCACAAATGGAAAGTGAGACAAATGTGAAATCCCTACAGAAATGATATAGATACCTTTCTACCTCTAGTGGAATATATAGATGTTGCCTGCCTGTGCTGGTATGGGCTTTCCTGTTTTCTCTGCTTTATTTAAGATATGAAGATTATATACAGGAGCAGTCCTGCGACAGTAAAGGTACATCTTTGTACATCTCAGTTTTGGGGCCCTTGGAAACACAGCAGAAATCCTAGGAACTCAATAGATTTCTGTGTTGTGTTCTGTGGTACTTTGGCCATCCACAGGGTCATTAGCTAGTCTTCTTTGAGTAATGCTTTATAATGGAAATATTCCTTATATATACAGTAACGTCATTCTAACTACACCACAAGAAAGTTTACCAACAGTAGGCCTTGCGTAACAGATGAAGTCATCTTGTTCCCAAATCAGATTCTGTTCATTAACACACATCAGTGCCTTTAGTTCTGGTAGATGCCACAATATTGAACATCCAGCACTGAATACGTAACTAATTCTTTAAAGGTCTGATCAACTGCTATTTTAAAACATTGTCTGTGCTGATGAAGACCAGATTGCTTTTTTCCAAGTCAGAGCGTGGACATATTTAAAGAAACCCTTAACTGTCACAGCCATGAGAGCACCTACACAACTGAGGAACAAAGGAAAATCCACAACACATACCACGGTCAGCAAGCCACCTCCTCACTTACCATAAGCCAAACACCTAAGTAGATAAAACAAATGTTGATCAGCCTACCCAAATATTCTATCTGTGCAATGCATCTTTAAAAAGATGAAAACATTGGTCAGCTATTTCTACAGTCTGCTAGAGAGCTGCAAAAGCCAGCACACTGCAAAAACACAAGGGTTGAAATACAGACAGAGTATCCATGTGTACAAATCCAGTGTCTCACTGAACAATAAGAATGTGAACAGCAAGAGCTTTCCCTTCCCTTCCAGCAGTATTATGATCCCAGTTTACTTTGCAGGTACCACAGGGAACAACAGTAAAGCATTTTCCCCATCAAAGCCCACAGCCATTTAGCAAGAGCTGATCTAACAAAGGGAAGGCACAGCACTCTGGTTATCCTCAATTCCTCAACTCACAAGCATTGCAACAAAAGCCCCAGAGGAAATTAATTATAGCATTATCCCTCCCCCACCCCAGGGTAGTTAAAGTGTCCTTACACAACCCATACTATCTCTAGGTAGAAAGGGGAGACACTCACATGAGAAAAAGAAAGAGCCAAAGCTTTTGAGGGTTTGTTTGTTTTCTTTTTTTTTCCCTCTACTTTGTTTATTAACCCTTCTCTACAGCCCTTGGTAAATCACAGTTCAAATGATTCCAGCCCTGCTGGCTACATACAAAGCACCACAGTCTAGCCAGCTAAACAAAAATCTTCTCACCATCAGACCTAATGAATACATTAGCCTTTGCCAATCGATGTAATTTTATTTCTTGACAGCTCACTGACGTGGTATTTGTAGGTTTTCGTCAGCAGTGTTGTTATCCATGGCACAAGTCAGACTTGTTTCTCCACAGAGTGAACTTCTGGTGGTATGTGGGCTGTGCTCACAGGCCCAGTTCTCCAGCCTCTGGGCCACAAAGTGCAGAATGGCTGGCCCAGCCTCAGAGAGCATCCAGGGTATGCACCTTACCACTTCTACTCACCTCCCCCCTACTTTCCCAGCACCACTCACCCTTCCATAGCAGCATGGATACCAAGACTCTGTCAATACATGCTTCTGCTCCAGGCCAAGAAAAACTTCATTCTTTTACTGGCATCCCAATGCACTGAAGCCGAAGCTCAGTTATTGCACCACACAGCACTGCACTGAGCCATTGGATAGATGGTGCCAGCAGAGCAACTTCCAAATTCACTGTTCAGCTTAACATTTTTCTCCCTTTAGAGACCAGCTGCAAATCTGGGCAAACAGTCAAGATTTTCGTATTTCTATTCAAGGATAAACAATTTACAGCAAAGGATGAAAAAGCAAAAGGAACGTTTGGTATCTACTTCTTTCATCTATGGCGACACTTCAACTAGTGGTTATGCTGTATGTTTATCATTCACCACAGCAGGATTTCCAAAACAATCACTGAAAATACTAGCACACAGCTTCTTGCCAGATAGGGCTGGGGCTGATGGACAGATGAATTAGTAATAAAATGACCAGATTTTCACCCAGCCCTAAAGAAGTACAATCCAGGATTCAAGAACAATACTAATTCAAGGAATTGGTACGTTTCTGAGGAAGGCAGAAGTGTTTTCAGCATTTCCACACCATCCAATAAAAAGCAGGTTATTTAAGCACCTGAAATACTTTGAAAAAATCTACCTTCTTGCTGAAAATCCCAAGTGCAGCATCAGGAACAGGCACTCAGGGTTTGGCCATCCTGTCAGCTTAACTCCTGTCAGAGTTAGAAATTACAGCCTCAGCTACAGCCACAAAACAGCCCGAGGGGATTTTCAGCTCTCCACCTCCTCTGAAGAAGCATTATTTTTAGGGGACTAAAAAACCTCCTCACAAATATACACTCAAGAAGGGCCAAGATCTAGCAGAAACCTGAACGTTACTCCGCTGGGAAGTGAATCTTTAGCAGAGGCAGGTTGCTACAGCACAGCAGAAAGGAAGCAGGGGCAAAATGCTGTTTCCCCCTCACACAGGGGAGCACTCAGGACCTGAATGCATCCCTTTGTCCCTGCCCTTTGGCACAGCCAGGCCCAGCAGGTAAGGGATGCACATGACAGCACAGATCTCACCTGCATACCCGCTGTGCTTCCACGGGGAGAGCTGGAGGCTGGGACCTGCCTGTACCTGGGAACAGGGCCCTCAACACACAGCCCAAGCTGGGCACTTAGGAGACCTTCATCTGCAGTAGGATGTGGCACTGGACAGATAAAATCCTCTTTAGAAAGGGCAAGCAATGCAGCACACGCGTACCTAACCTGCTCCACTGCTTTTTACTATTCCCAGGAGTTTTCTAACAGCAAGGTGGGGAAATGCCTATCATTAGGCATACCCAGCTGTACAAAAATAGGCTTTCCAGGGAACTACAACAAGGGCTTTGTTTCAGCCAGCCTCTTTTCTTCCCCTCTCCCACACACACGGGCTCAGCAGACCTCCGAGAGCCGAGCGCAGGAACGCACCTAGTGACGCCTCCACAGCCCCAGCGGACCGTCGCCGTCAGAACGAGGGGCAGCCCTCCCCCCCCCGCCACTCGGAGCTTGTGCCCCCCACAGCACAACAGTGCCTCAGTGCTCACACGAGCGGAAACGCTCCCCTCCGACCACCCCCCGAGGCGCCCAACAGCCGTTAACCGCCCCGCCGAACAGCCGCGAATCGAGCCCAGCCCGCGCTCCCAATCCCCCGCCTCTCACATCTGGCCGCGCCCCTTCCCGCTTGGCCACGCCCCTTTCCCGCCTCCTCCCCTCGCTCTCCTCTCTGAGTCGGCGGCGTCGGCAGTCGCCATGAGAACAGGTGACGTCACGGGGTTCTCGCGCCGCTGATTGGTCGGAATTGTTCGAGAACGCCGCCGAAGGCGGAAGCGGAAGCCGCACGTGGAGCCGGTGAGTGGTTGCCGCAGTTTCTGGAAACTTCGCCTCATTGTCATATTTAAAGCGGCGGCGCCGGCTGCCCGCCCTTGCGCACCCATCCGCCGGCAGTGGGACCGGGGCGGCGGCGGCGGCGCCGGCAGCGGGTTGGGTGGGGGGTGGTCTGTTGGCGGCGGCGGGGCCATGGCGGTGGTGGGCTTTGATCTGGGTTTCCAGAGCTGCTACATCGCAGTGGCGCGGGCCGGCGGCATCGAGACGGTGGCCAACGAGTTCAGCGACCGCTGCACCCCGTGAGTGAGGGGAGTGGGGCGGGAGCTCCCGGGGGGCCGCCGCCTTTCCGTGGCTCGCGGCGCGTGGCTGTTCGAGTTCACCCGTTAGTTAGCTTTAATAAAGGCAGCTCGGAAGTTGGGGGGGGGGGTCGGATGGAACCGGGTGTCTCCCGGTCGGAGTTCGGGGCCGGGAGCGGTGGTGCTGGTGGGACAGCCGCGCTGTGCCGGGGGGTGACGGGGGTGGGGGGGGGAGGAGAGCGGAGGAGCTCCGCTGCCGCTCGGAATGCGGTCCGTCAGCGCCGAGCTGAGCAGTCCCTTCTGCCTTTCAGGTCCGTAGTTTCGTTCGGCTCCAAAAACAGAGCTATCGGCGTCTCGGCGAAAAACCAGGTGGGTTCCTTACAGGTGGCTGTGAGTGGGACGCTGTCGGCCCGGAGGCTCAGGTGCTGGGGGTGCATGGAGAGCTGCTGGGCTGGTGTTGAAATGAAGTAATTGCCGTTGTTCCGCCTGTCGGAGGAGTTGGACTCGGTGATCCTTACGGGTCCTTTTGAACTCGGGGTATTGTATGATAGAGAAATGATATGCTGTAGTGCCGTGCTGCTTTCAGAGGAACACAGGTGGTTCTGCTGGAACTTCCCTGCCCACTGTTTCTGTAATGGTAATATTTTCCAGTGAGACGTGCTCCTTTCCTGGCAGCCTAAACATCAGATTTGTGTTCCTGGTGCTTCTCTATAGCTTTCTCCTGCATCTGAAGAAAAACGTTTGAGTGCTGTGTAGAGGTGCTTAGAATTCGATGGGAAGGAGAAATGTTAGTTGAGGTTTCCTAAAGCAGTGTAGCTACCTCACCGCCTTTGCCTTTGCTGGAAGGTAAATACCTGTGTGGTTTTTGAAAAGTATAACATTTATAGTATAAATAACTTGGTTTTCTTGCTTGAGCAGTTCTGATAGGTACAAAAAGAAACACTGAGTGTTTTCTTCACTGAAGTAGTATTTTCGTGTGTTAGAATTAAGCTCTTCTCTTAGCATTTCAGAATAGCTAAATATAGCTGTTAAATAAATCCTCAGGTATTGTCAAGCTCTGTATCTGTTGTGTAACTGCAGCTGGTAAGGGACTGAGGAGCCTGCAGCTCTGCTGGTCTGTGCACATCTCTGTGGTGAAAGGACTGCAGTGTGTTTCCATGGAGAGAGCATTGGAAGAGACTTTCTTCTCTGTAACAGCTCCCTTAGTTCTGAAAGCTGAGGAAATATGAATAGCTTACACATTCACAAACACATGTACTCCCTCAGTTCAAGGTTAATACTTGAAGCGGTACGGTCATTACATACATTTGTGTTCCTTCTTTAGGGAAGCTTCATTTTAGCATCGCTTTTGTTTTCTTACTATGTGCTTTTACTCAGAAACTAGTAAGATTCACTTGTGTGCAAAAATGAGTCATTAATCTATACGGAAGTGATCTAAATCCTATGTGGAAGCTCTTGAGAGTATTTCAGTATTGTTTTCCGGTGAAATGCTACTGAAAACTTGAAGTACACTGAAAGGGAGTGAGATTCTGACTAATGAAATTGTATTTAAAGAATATATTTGGGATGAATGCCAGTGAGTTCAGATGACTTGAGGCAACCATTAGGTTATGTTAATATATTGCATCTTCTGTGCTTGGTTGTCTACCACTTGAAACTAAATGGTTTTTGCCAGAAAAGAAAAGCATGTGGTACGTTAAACGATGAAAGATGCAGAGCATTTGTTCCTCTTGCTGAGGCAATTCACTTTGGCTGGCTGCCTGTCAGATGCATTGTTTCTCTTTTAGATGTGGAAGTTCCTTCGTGTGAACAACTTGAGAGTTATGTTTTCTGTGCCTTAGAGTATAGCGGCTGCTTAAATCAAGGGCTACAACAATCTCTTTCATTTGAAGTTACTAATTAAGAACTTTTTTTCTGAAGTAAGAAGCTCACAGTCAACAATGTGATTGTATGCAGGAGCTTATGAGCGTACTCAATCTCCTTTAAGACCCGGAGAGCTGCTGTTGGACTGTATCTTCAGAGAGTTTGTTTTCTCTTAGGTAACCCTGGTAGCCTGGAGATGAGAGCAGTATATTAGTTAACAGGCCATAACTCTCTGCTTTCTTAATTGTGACTAAGCAGTAAGATATTGAAATGTGTTGCAGATCTAATAGCATACAATTACTCTAAAAATATCTGAAGATTGTTCCTTGGAAGAGGCTGTGAGTGTTATTCTAAATTAGGCTGTAAAAGCCACCAGAGTGTTTGTGCTTCTCTGCCAGCTACACAGAAATTATTTTTGCTTCCATGTTATTCCTCAGCATGTTCATCATTTGACTTAATACCGCTTAATCTGTTGGTGCCTGCCTAAAGTTACTCCAGCAGTGTGCTTCCACAGCTTCTTTCCAATAGAGTAGGTTTCATTCTACTTTGTGATACTTGTATCTCTTTTAGGATGGCCTAGCTGCCTGCTTTCTGTTCTGCATTGCAATCCTAATCAAGAATGTTTGTCTAGATCAATTGGTTCTGTGGGATTCTTGTGCTGCAGTTCAGTATATACTTTAAGCTAACTTTGGTATCAAAGTAATGTCATGCTTGTCTCTGCTGTATGTGCCCTTTGGGCTGGTGCAAGAATTGGAGTGAGCGCAAGGAGGGAGCTCACCCTGTTTAAGAGTAGCTCAGGGAAAAAGTAAGTATTGAAGTGAATGGGGAGCCTGATGCCAATAACTGAACACACAGGGGTGTGTGTGTGTGTGCTCAGTGTAGTGGTGTTTCAAGTGGACCCCTGGGGGTGAAGTTACTGGTGACTGAGTGCCAGTTACAGGCCTGGCAAACACTTGGAAAACAGGCTTTTAATTACTTGAATCACATCTAGATTAGATTAGATGAGTAAAGTAGTAGTCACTGTAAATCATATTACTCACTTGATTGCTTGGAAGTTTTAGAGATACTCTTATAATGCTTATAGTACTTAATATATACTTTTCTGTGACATGTAGCTCTTCTACCTGATTTTTTTTTTTTTGTAGTGATGAGCTGCTATAAAATAGCAGATAGTAATTACAGGTATTATAGAAACAGATGTGACAAGTAAGTGAACAGTCGTCTTGAAGTGTGAGTGATGCTTGGGGCATACAGGGCAACACTGCAGGTTGGTGAAGGATAGATGTGTTAATGTCTTTTATTTCTTTACAGCAAATTACTCATGCCCACAACACAGTATCTAACTTCAAGAGGTTCCATGGCCGTGCATTTAATGATCCATTTGTTCAGAAGGAAAAGGAAAAGTTGAGTTATGATTTGGTCCCTATGAAGAATGGTGGAGTTGGAGTGAAGGTAGGCTTGGAATATGACACTTTCATTTTTGTTGTTGCACAGAAAAGTTTGTTTTGGCACTTACTCAAGAAAATTCAGGCTTCATTTAAGTAGCCTAAAGGTTTTCTTTTACCATTCTGTTGAAGAGGAGCCCTTGTGTGATAGCCAACTTCCACTTCTAAGTGGTGCATGCTAAATATCAAATTAAGATTTGCCTGCAATAATTGCTGAAATCTGAGCTTCTCTGTTGGCAAATAGTGCATCCAGCGCGAACATTACAGCCAAGGATATGGAGATGACTTGGAGGTTGTGTGGCTTTGTTTTTAAGTATTAACCTTTTTGTCACTCCTGCGTGGAATGCTCTGTAACAGTCTAATCACTTGGTTACATACTCCGGAGTAAGAAGCATGAACTCTAATTTAGAACCTTGATTGTATATGAGTGACATGTTTTTAGAGCACTGTCTGGTGTCCTCTTAAGATGCTTGCAACAGTAGCTGCCTGTCTTGTACAACTATTCCAGGTCCAGTCCTGCTTACACTACCAGTAGTTTGCTGATGTGGTGTCAGAATTTCCTACAGTAGGTGTCCTTAATGTTGATTCATGTACAGACCTGTACCAAAGATACTGATATCAAAGCCTCATGAAATTCACTTGATGCTGCTTCGCTAGTGACAATCCGAGCTTAGTTAGGGATGTGTGTTAGGCTTGATACTTTTCTCCATACTTTGAACTGATGCATCAAATTTTAGGCATAGATCGGGCCTTAATAATGAACGGATTTACAGAGAAGTCAAGCTTTATAAAAGAGGAGGTGCCTTGTGCTGATTGTGACTGGTGATGTTAACAGATGCATTCCAGACAGAAATTAAAGTGCATGTAGGAGTGCTTTACTGTAAGCCAAAGCCTAGTAGTGAGTGAAGAGTGTTACTTATCTTCTGTTTGTTTTTAGTCTGTTTACAGAACAAATGAGTAGATTTTTTGGTCATGGTTTTTTCCAATTTAACTGTAGTAAAAGTGTAGTTGATTCAATATGTCATATAATTGTTAAGATGGATATTTAGAGAACAATTTTTCTTCTAAAACTGAAACGCTCTGATTTTTTTCCCCAATTATAATGTTGTGGATGAAAATCAGTTACTCTTTCAAGAATCGATTTTAACGTGTTCCTTCACTTCATTGGCATTTATGCTACTACTCAGAAAACTGGTGATTCAAAATCCTTTTTGGTAAGGGAACAATATGAGAATAAACTTTTGCTAAGCTGTATCTTTTTACTTGGCTTATGTGCATAATCTGTACTGTAGTTTCAGCTCTTCCCTCTAGAGAGACTGCTAATGTTTGAGCAGACTTATAAAAATGTCAGGGGAAAATAGCAGGTAATTCTGGACTTTTCTGTAGTTGACAGCAATTACAGAATTGGCTATTTCAACTGTTTTTGACATAATACTATGTGCCTATGCCTTACTTGTGTTTTAGACTCAATCACTTTCAGAGTCGCAAACTCTCAGCTGTTACTTTCATCCATAGTGTTCATATGGTTCTCAGTGCTTTAATTTTGAAAATGGGGTTACTGCTTCTGTAGACACTGAACTGGCAAATTAAATTGTAAATTCTAGTTTATTATAGAACAAATTATGCATGTCAAGTTTGAAAGAGTATTAGTCAACAGTGTACCAAAAAAAAACCCTATTAACTGTAAGTAATTCTTCTCAATGATGTAATGGAATTGCTTTTCCTGCTTTTTTCTATCCAGGTCATGTACATGGATGAGGAGCACATCTTCAGTGTGGAACAGATTTCAGCGATGTTGTTGACAAAGTTAAAGGAGACTGCAGAGAGTAACCTGAAAAAGCCAGTAACAGACTGTGTTATTTCTGTAAGTAATCGGAGTGCGCGGGGACATTGTCCTTTAACTTCAGCTATCGAGGGCATTTTGTTCTTTTTCACTGTACATGAATAGAAACACCAGATAAGCACTTAGAAAGGGATTAATCCTAACTAACTTTAAAGCTCCTGACTTAAAGAAATCCCAGGGCCACTTCCATATTTCAGTCCCTGAGCCACTTCGTGAACTCATTTTCTTGGGAAATGTCTGAACTCTGGCACAAAGAACACCTTTGGGACCCAGATGTGTACCATTCTATAATTTTTATCCCATGACTAAACACTCAAATTACTTGTTAAAGATACCTTTATTTATCAGAATTTGCCATCTGGCAGCTGAAATTAATAAACTTCAGTTCATTTTTCAGTTTATGACTGCACAAGAAAATGACCACAGAATGAGAAAAGTCATTCCGTTGCAAAGCCTAAATATAAAATGGCATCTGCCTCTGTGCATTCACTGACTCTTTGAGCAAGTCTACCTCATGTTGTATCTAGAGATATTTTAGTTTGTTATTCTTATATGAGTTTATCCACTCAGTAATCTGAAAATGTCCTCTAATGATGTAGTTTCAGTCTCCAGGGATATCACAGGTCACTGTCCAAAGCAGGTGATAGACATCTGCAGCAGATTTTCAGCAGCGTAATCCTTCAGAACCTCTTGCTAATTCTTCTCCGAAGTAACTTTGGCCAAAGCAGATTCTTTATTAATTATAATTTTTTCATTGTTTTTGTCTCTCACATTTCTATTGCAGTACTGCATTTCTATTTTGCTTTCTTGGATGCTAAATATCTACTGGTTGTGTCTGAGGTTATTCTGTGTCTCTTTGTCTGTAAAAACCAATTTCATATTTTGCAGCAGTAATTAATGTTCCTAACACTTGTATACAAATAATATTTGCTTCTTGCTAGTGTATGATTGTATAAATTAACTGATGCTTGTTTAATTCCATCTCAGCTTGGTCAAGTAGAATATTTAGTCTTGGTTCAGCAAAGTACGTGCAGTGAATGTTGTCCTTAAACATGAGGAATAGATAGAATTTGTGTGAGCACTTTCAAGTAGACAGAGTGTTGTCTCATGTGCTGAGGCTAACTTCCTATTCTTACCTGCCTTTTTCAGGTTCCATCGTTTTTCACTGATGCTGAAAGGAGGTCTGTTCTGGATGCAGCTCAGATTGTTGGATTAAACTGTCTTAGATTAATGAATGACATGACAGCTGGTACGTGTAGTAGAACAGCAGTTTCTTCAAATTTCATGTATTGGTAGCAGATACATCTAGTTACTCTGGGAAACTGGGCTGGCTTTAAAAATAGGACATGAAACAAGTATTCTATACACTTACCTTAGTCTTTTATCTTAATGTCTTCTATGTGAAAGCGTACAAGAGATGAAGCCTTAGTGGTAGTGATCTCCCTGAGTATTTAGGATTGCAACATGTGCCTGGACTACTTGTCCATTTAGTATCCAGATGTCCTGGGAGAAAACACTATTCTTGGCACTCTTAAAGGAAATTTGCTGATTAATTGTTAACACTTGATTTCAGAGCTTTTGTCAGTATACTTGTGGTTCTAAAATGAAAAATTGAGCAATTGATCTCCTTTGCTAACATTCTCAAGGCTCTAAAAACACATTAGTACATCCAAGTGCTTTTGGTCTTTTCTTGTAGCAAGCGTTCATGTCCCAGGTCTTCATGCATATCTTGTTGGCATCTGGGGAGAGGGCATTGTTCCATGTTTTTTAAATGGGTTAATGATTAGCATTTGTTTCTTGGTAGAAAAGCTGGGAAGGATTGTACCAGAGAACAATTAATTTTCTTCTCCCCATGTTAGTCGGGTAAATTGAGAAGGGTTTGCTTGATGGGGGGGACATTCCATGCAAGTATTTTCTGTGAACTCCACCTGGATTCATGCCTTTAAATGAATTGCTTTTTAAGGATTTAAGTAACTTTAACATGTATTGGTAGAGTGGTATCTTAAAGAGTCTTCTAGAATAATTTTCAGATGAATATTCTGTATGGTAAAGTACAGATCTTCAGAAACTTTGCCAATGGGATGAACTGTTTGCAGAAATGCAGACCTTTCATTTCTTTAGCAGCACCAGCAGCTTTTCTGTATAGTGTAGAACAGAGTTATTTCTCACTTTCTTGTTCTTACCTTGTAAGGCTAATAAGAGCTATTCAGCTTTTTATAGTTTTAGATGTTGTTATCTTTAATAATATCTGTGGATAAGGGATCCTGAGGTATGATAGAGCAGAGAAGGAAGTTTTGCCTATTTTTTTTTTCTAATGAAGGACAAAGTCTGCTGTGATTTATTGAAGTCCTACTCATAAAACCTGGCTTGGCAACAAGGGTCACTTGTTCAACATGCTCAAAAATGCGTTCTGTGTTAGTTTTAGTCACATTGCAATCAAATTTAGGTCTCAAGGCTGTAGCACTTCAATATATTCCATGAAATAAGACTTTCTTCTTTTCAATTAAGCACCTCTTAATGACTGAGCAATGGGAGTGATTAATGAATGCTGGTACCAGTGATTTTATTTATTTAAGACCCCTTGTGATGAGAATGAGTATACCAGCTGTAGGGGAACTTCACTAGATACTAGAATCCAGAAATCTCAGGTCTCTGCTCAGTGGGAATCCAGGCTGTCCTTGTTCTAGATAGTTTTGTTGTAACTGGGGAAGCCAATCCCTCCTTCCTAATATAAGGCTGTCACTGTGACTATAACACATTGCTCTTGAGAGCATGTGCTTCCTGCCTTCCTTAGCACCTTCTCTAATGCTCTCGTTCTCTTGCCTGATAATCTGGCCAGTAGCCTGACCTCCAGCTTGGGATTTCTTCATCATGTGCAAATGCATGTTCTTGTGTATTCCATCTCATGTCAAAATTAACTACGTAACTGTGTAGATGCAAATCTGTTCAGTTTTTCTTCAATTATTGTATCAACCTCCTGCCTAGCTGTGACGCTGCTATAGATCCAGAATTCTACAGCAAAACTGCTAATGTTCTGTCCTCTGACACGATCACCATACACTTGCATGCCACATTAGCTTCTGTTCTACTCTTTGCAATCTGTCCCTGCCTGGTACTATGCATAGACTGAAATTCTTCCATTTTATAGCCTCTTCTGACCATTCATAGTATTCTCAGACATTATCTTCGTGCCTGGGAGATATTCCTTTGTAAATTCAAGTGCTGCATCCTTGATTTCTATGAGAAGCTAAAAGGTGAACTGTTAGGAAACATATGGATTGAAATAGATCAGTACTTAAAACAGGGTCATTGATTCTTGATTTTACATGCTTGGATGTTTACAGATAGAGCGTATACATGGCTGAGGAAGGTTGTTTTGCTTCTCAGGTCCTACAATGTATTAATGGAATAAACTTTCCAAGTGGGTAAGACCTTGCATAGGTGGTTTTGTCTGGTTGCTCTTGATCCTATAGCTTAATGTTTACAAGATATGATGACATACAGGTGGGGACTCAATAGAGATTATACTGATATCTGCTATTTGCTTACGCAGTGGCTCTGAATTATGGGATTTATAAACAAGATCTTCCAGCTCCTGAAGAGAAGCCACGAATAGTCGTATTTGTTGATATGGGGCATTCTGCATTTCAAGTGTCTGCCTGCGCGTTCAACAAGAGTAAACTAAAGGTAGTAAGATTAATTGAAATTAAAAGGCTTTGCAACACTAAACTAGCTTATAAACCTGTCTTATTTTAAAAACTCTAAAATAATCTAATATGTAGAAAGTGGCAAAGAGATAGGAAAAAAAAAAAGGTTTTTCAGTATCCATCATTAGTATCGTTTTAGATAAAGGCTGGAGATTGCTTTGCAATACACCAGTGTAAGGTATACAGTACAACTGCTGTCATCCGAGTTAAGTGGTTGGATTCAAATTGTGAATGCTTAGGATTGTCACCTACTTACTTAGGGCGACTTCCACTGTGAAAGTGGAAAGTAATTTTTACAGGTGTGGCTGATTTAAATACTTAAGCCTGTGCATAGAAACATAGCCTGGCTTGTCCCCCACCCATTTTTGAAACAAAGGCTTGCCAGTATTGGATGACTTCTATTCCATTTTATTTCTGTTAGACTGAATAATTATGTTCTTTCAAACCAGGTGCTGGGCACAGCATTTGACCCTTTCCTAGGCGGAAGGAACTTTGATGGAAAGTTAGTAGACTACTTTTGTGCAGAAATAAAAGCAAAGTACAAACTGGATCCAAAATCAAAAGTTCGAGCTCTTCTTCGTCTGTATCAGGAGTGTGAGAAGCTGAAGAAACTAATGAGTTCAAACAGCACAGACATTCCCCTAAACATTGAGTGTTTCATGAATGACACTGATGTATCTGGAAAAATGAACAGGTGAGCTCTATGGGAGATATTTAAGATATGTGGTCCCCAAGCAACCAAGTGTTTATTTCTATTTCAATAGAAACTTAACTGTGCTAAAATTAAGTGCAAGTGCTGAATAGTTGTGGCATTTCTAAGTTGGAATAACTGAGGCTGAGATATAATGCTCAGCTGCCAGAGCAGTGTTTGTGTATAGAAACCTTGAATTCTTTCTGTAGAATGGCACAGTTTTAAAATCCTGGGTTGATGCCTGCAAATCAGGGCAGAGAGGTTGGCTTGCATATATTTAGGTCTGCAGCATATTTTAGGTAACCTAAATCCCCTATTGTTCTTAAGATAGCAACAATTCAAGCTCTTTCTTTTTTTTTCCCCTCCCCTCCTGCTCTTACTGAACCGTGGGTATTAGGAAAGAAATGAAGGACAGAAGTAGTACCATGGGGGTGACTTGTTTATGCCTGGAATGTCAATGAAGTCTGTTGCATGCAATCACAGGCACAGCTAATTTCTAGTCAGTCCTTTGACTGTTGTCAAAGAAGAGGGTTGTGTGATTGGTTGTTTTTTTTTTTTTCCCATTATTTAGGAAATAGGTAAAGTAACTTCTTTGTAAAGGGTGTATGAATGCTTTCTCTAATCTGTAACGTGTGCCGAGAGTCATATGCACAACATCTCCCCAAACAGTACCTTTATCTTACTGAGCTACCCTGATAGCAGCATAAGAAAATCTGTATGCAGCTGTTCATGTACTGCCTTGTCTCTAGCTGTCAATTTAGCCTACTCACAGGGACTTAGTTTTAAGGCTTTTTGCCTTAAAGTGTAGTTAACAAACCTGGTCAGAATTGGTTAAGGAAAAAAAAAAAAACCAGGAAATCTTAGTGGTGGAATGGGGATGGTTTGGTTTAACACACTTCTTTCCTTAGGTCCCAGTTTGAAGAACTGTGTGCTGACCTGCTGCAAAGGATAGAGATGCCTCTGCTTTCGTTAATGGAACAAACACAACTGAAGGTGGAAGATGTGACTGCTGTAGAGATTGTTGGAGGAGCAACCCGCATTCCTGCTGTCAAAGAAAGGATTGCTAAATTCTTTGGCAAAGATGTCAGTACAACACTGAATGCAGATGAAGCCATAGCTAGAGGCTGTGCTCTACAGGTACAGTACTGGCAGCACTTGAAAAACTGAAAAATTACATTTCCTGAGAAATGGTTGCAATGGTCCCTTAAAGGCATTCAAAGGAACTAACAAGACTCTTCTGTGGCGCAGTAGTTTAAAATGCCACTGTTGGGTATGTTGTGTAAACAGCCAGCTCTCCTCTTCAGAAGAACAAACTATTTAATGAGAGAAATTTAACAGTCATTGACAAGCTGAGAGTGTTCTTATCAATGAAGTGTGCAAGAATATCTATGAAGAGCCAAAAACACTACAGATCTGCATTTTCTGGTATCAAGTATGATTCTGATAGAATAAAGTCAGTTTCATACTGATATAACCTTCCCCCTTGCCACCCGTAACTTATTTTTACAGATTATAATGAACTTGTATTGCAGGCAAACCACTCATTCTGTCATCTTTTGTGCTTTATGCATTCTTTTATTTCACTTACTTCCCTTTGTCCTATTTCACCCATTGCTTTCCATTATTGGCAGTCAGTTGTCTGCAGGGAAAGAAGCAGGACATGTAAAGCAAAGGCTTCTTTCAGGGCTAAGTAATGCAGAACTTCTGTTCTTCTACAGTTCCACTGTTTCTTTAGACTGCTGCCTTTTTCACAAGCTGCAGTAAGAACAATGCTGAAAGTGGTGCTAACCCAAACAGTATGAACGTATCTGTATGGTTCTTTTCTCATTACACTTCACTGAAATCAAGCAGTTCACTTAGTATAGTCACTGCAGTTCTCATTATCTTGTTTACAGATGTTTAAACTTCATGGGGGCAAGTACCAGAGTAGTTAAGCAACTGCAAAGTGTGTGTTTTTTCTTCTAGTGTGCAATTCTTTCTCCAGCTTTTAAAGTGAGAGAATTCTCTGTGACAGATGCTACACCATTCCCAATCTCTCTGTTGTGGAACACAGAAGCAGAGGACACTGAAGGGTAGGTAGCTCAGACTGCTGTTCTGTGAAGCTTTTGACCTTTCAGTTCAAGGGCAATGTTCTGGGTTGCATTCAAAGTAGGATCTCTGCATTCTGATGCAGGAAGTCTGTAGATCATGTACCAGAGAGGGCTGGGGGGTGGAGATTCTATTGTAAAGGCATGAGTTAAATTTTAGTCATAATTACGCATAAAAAAAAATAATTTTGAGGGATAACTTTGAGCTGCTAACTAATATGTTGTCTTGCATTACTCTTATCTGTTTGTTAGGTTTTGAAATTTAAAGTGAACAAGAAAAACTGAGTACCAATACCACTTTTGGCTCTTCTATTGCAAGTTTCTGCTAACACCTACCTGGATTCTTATTTCAGTAGGAATGTTGTACACTATGTAAACATTGTGAACTTGCATGGATACTGTTTATCTGGCTGAAAACAGAAGCAAGGGTTTAACTCCTATAGCTCCTTAAGAGCAATTCCTTGCAGTTGCAGCATCTCAAGACTCTGACCTACGTTATTAATGGTGATATGCATGAAGGAAGTAGTTTGCCCTGTCTAGGATGTTGAAAGATCTGAAATTAACTTCTGGGGAGTCTGGAGTGCAAGAGGGACTTTTCATCCTTTTTTTTCCCTTTTTTTTTCTTTTTTCCTCTACAAGCTCTTTGCAGCTTAGATTTTTCTTTTGTCTTTAATCTCATGGAAATGCAGAACGTACTCTTTGTTCCCTCGCAGGCTTTCAAGAGCAAACAGTGGATTCATGTTCTAGGTGAAGCTCTTGTTTTCTTGCACTGAATTTGTAGATGGGATCTTTCTATGGTTAGGAGATCTTAAGGGGAAAAAAAAAGTTGGGAATTAGAATCAATTAGAATCAGACAGGCATGTAACAGTAGACAGAACTTAGACAAAGAACATAATTAAAGCTGGCTGTCTTTGTCATAAGCTGGCTGTCTTTGTCATATCAAGGAATGAATAATAATCAGTTGTCAGGGTTTTCAAATGAGCCACAGAAGTAAGGTGGTAATGGGGCTGTAATTTGCTTTTTGACACTAAGTGAGGAAGGGTGCAAATCATAATTTCAGTTATGCTACTGGAGGTTCAAAAGTAGCCCTAAACTTTGGAAGAAAAACAAATGCTGGAAGCCTACTGATGGTCTGTCACGAAATTGCCACCTATACCTGAGCTTTTCTTCTGAGACTCAAAATTGGTGGAATAGAATTTTTTCTGATTACAGTACACAACAGTAATTCTTTTCTTTGCAGTATGGTTGTAAAGCCTCTGAATTTTTCAAGAGGGCAAATATACCAAAGCATAGTGATGTTTCTCTGAAGATTTCTGATGCGATATCAGTCTTTCACCTCAGATATTGGACTTGATTGATCTTCAAGGTCTTTTCCAACCTGAGCAATTCTGTGATTCTATAATCTGCTAAGTGATGTTTTCTTCTAATTTTAGGGTTCATGAGGTATTCAGCAGAAATCATGCAGCACCTTTCTCCAAAGTTCTTACCTTCTATAGGAAGGGTCCATTTGAGTTAGAAGCTTTTTATTCTGATCCTAATGGAGTCCCGTATCCAGAGTCAAAAATTGGTAAGTAATTGTACTGGAAATGTTGCTGTCTAACATTGTTTAATAACAGTGTTGGTCTTAAATCAACTCTGTAATAATAGTGAAAATGTAGTTTTCAGTCTCTGGAGGACTCAGTTATTAACAAACATCTCATTCCATAGATGGACAAAAATCCAAATTTGATTAGCTTCAGAAGTTGTTTTAGTCTGATGAAATGAATGGAACTGTAACAGTACACCCAGGACTAGAATGAGACTATTTTTGTGGGAGAGCTTCTTAACATGCTTTCTTTTCTACTAAAGCATCCTTATGAGTACTTGAAAATTATCTCCTGTATGTAGAAAACTTAAGTGTGGATTAAACAGGAGCACTGAAACCATAGAATAAAGCTTGAGTTACTGAGCGTTGCATTTTCCTGTTCTTTCTGGATGTTGTATAAGGCTGCCTTGATCAGAATTTCCTCGGCATTAAAAAGTAGCAGCTTCAAGACTAAGGTGTTGATTTAAATTGTATTGGCAGCAAGAGCAAGTCATTTCTCCTTTTTGACAAATTAAAGCATTGATGGTCTTACGTTTATAATGCAGTTACAAAAAGATGTTAGCATGGTAAAATCAAGCTAGGAGTTCTTGCAGAACAGTCAAGTAACTGCTTGGTTTTGTTTAAAAGCTCAACAATTACTGCACTTGGACCTCAGTATTCTTAGTGTGGTAGAAGCAATGACAAAATCTCTCACTAAAAATTTCTCTTACTAAAAAAAAAATGATTTCTTTTCTGTTTTTTTTTTGTCTTACACTTTAGTTATCAACTAGTTAAGTATTTCATAGTACAACTAATCTGTTGGTTAACAGTATACTTGGATGATAGTTACACTGGAATTGCAGTGTTAAAGATGAACTTTATAAATACTCTTGAAATGGCTGGGAGAATACGTAGGTCTAAAACACTGCGATCTGATTTACCAGTACTTCAGCTACTATATCAGACTACAAAGTCATCTGTAACCATCATCTCAACAGGAAAAATCAGTTAATTTTCCCTGTGTTGAACTGAATTCTGTGGTTGGTTCACAGCAAGTCACTAAGTTCAAATTCCATTTCTTAGAAACCAGCACAATATTTTGTAGTCACAGAAACAGCAGACTTCCTTTCATGTTAACTCTGCCTTTAAAGGTCAGTAATGCAATTTGTGCCAGTTAAATTTCTATGGCTTTAACAAATGAGATGGCTAACTTCTATACAGTAAACTAAGCATGGATTTTTGAAAATCTGATTGGCTTCAGCTTACTCACCAATTAAGTCTTTGCTCAGAACAGAGTTGTTAGTAGCTCATGTGAGTGAGTCAGGAGTTCTGATGAGGCTACTGAAGGAGGACAGGTCACAACTTCAGTATTATTGGATTTACCCAGTAGGGGATTATATTCTTTGGCCTGTAAAGTAGGCTGAGAAAAGCTGATATGCAGGAAGATCAGATCTACTGATGAAGTGGTGCATGCGAGCATGTGCATATCCAGCCTGTGAGAATATCAGTGAAGCAGAGTAGTCTCTAGGTCACTGTTTTCGTGATGTGCATAGAACCATGCAGTAGGCAGAAAAACATACCTGCTTTTAAATGAGTATCAGAAATCTCACTCTCCGTATGCTCTCCCTTGAGTAAAAGGTAATGGCAGGCTTTATATGGATGTTAGAAGCTGAAAGGCAAAAATGCATTATTTTATTACACTTCTAGAAATCCTGTTCCTGTGTCAGACAACTAAAAAGGCATGCACCACAGTATTTCCATTAGGCAACATCTTTCTAGTTTTTGTTCATCCCGTTATAATATCACAGATACCACAAGCGAAGGGAGAGTGAGGTTTTACTTTTTGTATTGATTCTGTATTAGTAGTGACAGGAGAATCTGCCCTCTGATGAAAATCAACATTTTCCATCACTATTTAGAAGGTAAGATTGATAGAACAATAACATGCCTTTCGTTTTTTCACTGTATTTGTTTAATTTGGGAACCGTGCAATTAGCAAGGACATTATTGGTGGGGTCAAATACTTAAAGTGTCTTGTATCAAAGAAGGAGGTATTTTTCGTGTCCTGTAATATCACCTGGTCTATTACACTCAGTGAATACAGATTCTTTTGACTTCAGGTAGGTATATTATCCAGAATGTGGCAGCTCAGAAAGATGGAGAGAAGTCTAAAGTTAAAGTGAAAGTCCGTGTCAATACTCATGGCATTTTCAGCGTGTCCACTGCATCCATGGTAGAACCAGTTAAAAGTGAAGATAGTGAGGATGTCGGTGTTGAGACTGAATTGGAAACTCAGGACCAGATGCCTGCTGAAAATTCAAGTGATGTGAGTTGGCCTTTCTTGTGTGTGAATATCCTTATTGATGAAACTGTTCTGCTGGTACATGCTTGGGAAGAGAAGTGCCTTCTAAGGAGGCAAAATGAGGTTCATTTTGAGATGTGTGTGGTTATTAGTAAGATACCTTTATAAGAAAAGGAGAAAATTAGTGCCATCCTGAAAAATTGTGTGGATTTCAAAATCGGTTATCAGGCGATGTGCAGTGTGGCAGTAGGTGGGTTCCTTGAGGGGGGGATTGCTTACAGTTGTCATAGTTATCAGTGTTCCAGGTAGGAGAACTTGATTTAGATTGGTGCTCTCAGTCTCAAAAAGAATTGTGCCTAATGCTCTGTATTAAGAGACATTTTGAAACCTTGTGAAAGGTGGTTCCTTTCCTACAGCATGGAAGGGAAGGGGAGCAATGGGGAATAATGCAGCACTGTTACGGTGGACTTTGTGTTAATATTTTTTTTGAAGAAGGAGAAACCTTAAAAAGCTATGACTCGATAAATTAAAAGCCACTTTTTGTGAAAGAAGGTGGTAGAATGCACACACGCGAGTATTATGCTGCCAGCCTGGCACTGGTAGCATTTTTACAAAGTTCTGATGAACTTGCACCTAGTCTCTGTTAGTTAAAGCGTGTGTATTTGCGTGTGCACAGAATGCTTTGTAGGGCACTTGGTACAGTATGCGTGTCAGAAGTGGTGCCCTGTAACTTCGAATAAATTCCAGTGCACATGCCTTCTACATCCTTTGTGCCTGGGCTTTCATTTCAGAAAAATAACCAGCAAGAGAACAGTGAGGCTGGAACACAGTCCCAGGTACAAACTGATGGTCAGCAAACGTCACAGTCTCCCCCTTCATCAGAACCTCCCTCTGAAGAAAACAAAATCCCAGATGTCAAGAAAGTGAGTGACCCTTTAACTCTGTTGAAAATGTTATACTCTGATGGTGGCATTTAAAATGATAACATTCCAGGAGAAAAGTGAAGAACTTGGTACTCAAAACCCTTCTTTTCTACTTTTATACCTCTTTTATTTTTAATGGTCAAAAATAATCTGTATATCTTGTGGTGATTTTCATTAAATTTTTGCAGAACTCCTGCTAGATGCAAGACTCTCTACCCTTGCCTCTCTTTACGTGGAGTTGTACAGTTAATCTGTTTGCAAAGCAGATATTTCCAACCTATTTAACAACTGTTAGAGGCCAAAGTTATTAGGTCTGCTGAGAGAAGCTTGAGTTGGGGATTTATAAACTGAAGGGGAGATAATCAATGTGTAGAATATGTGCCTGCGTGATATTGCTAGTAGCTTGCTCTTTGATCTGTGCAAGATGAGAAATGTTTTAGATTAAAATCTTGCTACTGTCAGCACCACCAGTGAATCGCTAAGCTATAGATGGGTGCTTCTGGAAAACCTGCAAATAGATGATAAATCTGGGAACTGTCCTTCCTGTTGCTCAGTACTGTCTATGAAATACTGTAGGCAGACTAGGATAGCAGGCGGACTTCCTTGAAAGGACACGTGCCTTGCAAGTACATTTTGAAAATTCTCCAAGAACACAATCTCCATTCTTCCCTATGGATGTTGCTATCACAGCATTAATTCATCAGTCAGGAATGTTATCTTATTTTTCTTCTCTCCAACTTAGACAAGTGAAAAGAAAGGCGATCAGCCTCCAGAAGCTAAAAAACCCAAGATAAAAGTGAAGAATGTGGAACTGCCTATTGAAGCTAACTTGGTTTGGCAGTTAGGAAAAGATCTCCTCAATATGTATATTGAAACAGAGGTGAGTTAATGTGGTTTGGACTGCTTTTTTAATTGCAGTTATTAACAATTGCTCTGCTTTTCAGAGCAACCTCTGATCTTTATGTAAACCTAGAGTGTAGACTCAACTAATGGAATGAGCTCCAACTTTAACACGTAACTGACAAATACTAGTAAGTGCTGTGCTGAAGTGCTATTTATAACAATAGTGTCAGAGCATTGATCTGTAGAATAAGATCGCAGGTCCGTTCAAGCCGTTGCAATCTAGAAAACAATGCACCACTTCCTCAGGTGAGTCCACTGTAGCTTTGAGAATGCCAGAAGCTTTAGCTCACATTGCTTCTGTGTTTTATAGCAGCTGTGCTTTACAGAACACTGTTTGAGCATAAGTACTTAATTAAACTGTTTTACGTGATCACACAGGGTAAGATGATCATGCAAGACAAACTGGAAAAAGAAAGAAATGATGCAAAGAATGCAGTGGAAGAATATGTGTATGAGTTCAGGGACAAACTGTCTGGACCATATGAGAAATTTGTTTGTGAAAAGGTAGGTTATAGTTTCAGGAGCTTCCCTGAAAACACTAATAACTATTCTGTATTCCTTAGTGTAACTTTTTGTCATCGTTTACTTGTCATGGAAACAGGTATAGATCTCAATTCATTTGTATGATCATAGAATCATAGAATGGCTTGGGTTGGAAGGGACCTCAAGGATTATCAAATTCTAACCCCTGTGCTGTAGGAAAGGTTGTCAGCCACTAGATCAGGTACTAGTTCAGGTTGCCCAAGGCATCCAGCCTGGCCTTGAACACCTCCAGGGATGGGGCATCCACAGTCAATCTGGGCAGCCTGTGCCAGCACCTCCCCAGTCAGTTTAAAAATAAATAAATGCTTCCTGACATGTAATATAAATTTCCTTCCCTTTCATTTAAAACCACTCCCCCTTGTTCTGTCATATCTACCTGTGCAAAAAGCTGATTTCCCTGATGTTAAAAACTTCCTTTAAATACTGAAAGGCTGCAGTGAGGTCTCTCCCACATCCTTCTCTTCTCCAGGCTGAAGAAGCCCAGTTCCTTCAGCCTGTCTTCAGCTTATGACTGGTACTGATGCAGAGCTGAAGTTCTCAGGTTTAGCAAGTAGTGCATATCACTGAGAACTTGACTCTTTTTGCAACAAAATCCTGTTTTGCTTCTAAATAAAGATGGTGAATAGAAAGGGAAGTTGTGTTGTATTCATCGCTAAAAACATGAATTAAAACTGTAGTCCAAGCATTGCTCTAGATCCAGGCAAGTAGCTATTGATGCTGCCAATGTTGTAGATGCACGTTTCCCAATTAGAATCTGATGTGATTTAGTTGACTTAATTAAGTGAAAGCTACAGCAAAAATTTAATTCTTACCCTCCTGCATAAATTCTTGTATTTACCAGTACCCTATTACTACAAGAGAAGCACAATCGATTGTTGCATGTCTTGATGTTTGACATGTTGAATTATATTGACACATAGGATCTGCAAGGCTTCTCTGCACTTCTAACAGAGACAGAAGGCTGGCTGTATGAAGAGGGCGAGGATGAAGCTAAGCAGGTGTATGTAGACAAACTAGAGGATTTAAAGGTAGGTCTGTTGGGATGCGAAACAACCCAAAATGCAAACTTTCCAAAATACCACAAGAAACAATGTTGATGAACGTTAATGAAATGCCTTAACACACAGGAATTGCTTTTTCTAGAAATTAGGTACTCCAATTGAAATGCGCTATCAAGAAGCAGAGGAGCGACCAAAGCTATTAGAAGAACTGGGACACAGGCTCCAGTATTACGCTGCGATAGCTGGGGAATTCAGGAATAAAGTGAGTGGCCTCAAAGAACCTTTTTTTGTTTAATACCACGTAGGGTTTCATTGAAGCCCACCAGCTGGTGGAGGTTCCATTTTTGAGCTACACTCTGTTATATAGGTCACAAATCTAACACCACAAATGTTTCCCAGTACTCAACAAAACCTCACACAGTGCATTGTATTTTCAGTTGCTTGATACTTCTGGATGTTTTCAAGCCAAAAAAAAAAAATTACTTTGACAAAGAGGGAGAAGGTCAGACTGTGGTCTAATTCTTGACCTTTTAAAAGGTGACCTAGTTTCTTCAGAGGTGTGCTTTTCCATTCTTGTTCCCAGAAGAACTGGATATTGTGCTGTGATGAGAAGCCTTACTGTAAAAGCAACTCAAGATACACTAAAGCATCCAACACTTCTATGTACATGTTTCTTCTTTGGCACTGGTGTTTAAAGATGACTTTCTAGATAAGCATACCTGCCTTTTGGTAAACTTAGTCCTTGAGTATCAGCTTTAGAGTTTTAATAGGGCAGCTCAAAACACTCAAAATTACTTAGTTTGAGATTAAGGCTCACAAGAGAAATTCTTATGTATTTGAAGCTTTGCATTATGAGAATGTCAGTATGATTAGAAATTATTCAGTACTATTACAGTCTTAAACATACTGCATTCAGTGGTATTAGTTATTTCAAGTACACTGAATCCATCTTCTGAATTCTCAGTCTAAGTCATAGGTCATGTTGTAGTGCAGGTCCTTCTTCTGCTAACGATTAATTATGTAACTGCTTCTCTGGCATTGAAAGGAATGCTCCTAAAGTTGAAAGGTGTTTTAAGCAACCTTGCTGAGTGCATCATATTTTGTGACTTCTTTGTGAAGTCTGTTTTCCCTCTGTGAGCTGGCTTTCCTATTTAAATACTGGGCCATGGAAAACTTATAAGAGAATGCAGAAACTTGAATCTCTTGCTGTAACAGATGCAGACTTTGCCTAACCATTTACTTTGAAAGTTAGTGTAGATGATGATAAATTGTAAATAATTGGGATATTCTTGTCAGTAACTTAATGACTTGACTTTACTAACTAATAAACATTTATTTGTGCAGGATGAAAAATACATCCATATTGATGAAATGGAAATGATGAAAGTAGAGAAGTGTGTGAGTGAAGTGATAGAGTGGATGAACAATGCTGTGAGTGCACAGGCTAAGAAGAGCTTAGATCAGGATCCAGCTGTGCGTTCCTTTGAAATTAAGGCAAAGCTTCAAGTAAGTACCAAAAGAAATTAATTATAGAGGCTATTACTTTAAAAAAAAAAAAAAGAAAAGTAAAAAAAAAAATTGGGAGCCAGACTGACTCATTTTGCTTCTTCTCTAAACTCCTCCTTTTCATATTTCATCTTTCTTTTCCAATGTTCTTAAAGGATGGTTAGAAAACAAACTAAATGAGGTTGAACAGAAAGCAGAGGAGCTGTGCTATGCTGTTTACAATTCTGTGGAGCTATTGGTGTTCTACATGTCTTTCAGTCACCTTAATACTGAAAGGCAGTTAGAGGTTTTATTGGAAAGTACAAGGTGGTCTTAAGGGAAAACCCCACAGACATATATTAAACTAAAAAAAAAAAAATCTTTGCTTACAGAACTTCAAGAAGTAGATCAGCTTATTTCAGAATACAGTGTGTACTTGTCACTTTGGACTGAGGAAATGAAGAAGCAAGTTTGAAACAACATTTCAGGCACGGGACTCTTGATGCTAGTGAAGCTGATTTGTCCTTACTAAGTGTTCTGACCACATGTTTCTCCCCTTCTCTCTTTCAGGAGTTGAACAATGTCTGTGAGCCCATTGTGACACAACCAAAACCAAAAGTTGACTCTCCTAAGGAAGAAAACCCATTAAATGAACAGGGCGATTATAAAACTGAAGACATGGGAGAAGATGACAAAAATTCAGACATGCCTCAACAAAATGGTGAATGTCATCCAGGTGATCAAAACACTGTTAACATGGACTTGGACTAAACCACTGCACTTGCAGCAAGTTATTTCATCCCATGACAGAAGATATTTTTGCTGTCATACATGATCACGGGATTGGGAATGCATTGTTTTGGGAACTATTTATATTTTTTCTTAAAACTTGTCTGGAATATGTTGTGTTATGGGAGGAAAGAATAGTAGTAGTGTTGGTCATGACTATCCTAAAAGGAAAATTGCCTTGGTAACTTTCAGATTCCTGTGGAATTGTGAGTTCATACTAAGCTTCTGTGCAGTATTTAACCATTTGCATCACTAAAGATGAAGAGAAGCACTTGCTCTGAAATATACTGCTCCTTCAAAAGGTTGTATTTGAAACCTTCGTAGGCATTTGTAGATGCCAAGGTAGTTTTCTTTCATCTGGACATCTGATTGGGTATGTCAGTAAAAGCCAGTGTCTGTCCCGTTTGTAAGGACTTTGCAGAATAAATTTTTCTGTTCTAAGGTTTTTGATTATTGCAGTCCAAAGCATTTATCAGATAATAAGATGATGGAATGTGTTAGTAGCATGCAGAAACGCTTACGTTTCGTCTCTTGCTAAACAATACATTTTTCATGTGGGGTGCTTAAAATGAAGGAAATGCTATTTCTGTTAGTGTTATTGTGAAGCCTTTTAATGGGCTTTAAAATAAAGTTCATTTTACTGGTATTTCCTGACTTGTGGGACTTTGCTCTTTTTTGGTACTTGTGATGTGTTGTCCTTTCCACTGCTGGTGACAGATAACGAAGGCTGTGACTTTATTCCTGCTACAAAGAGGGTAGCACTTAGTGTAGAAACAGCACGGCTTAGTGATGACCTTAGTGAGGTCATTTAGACATTGGACTTGATGATCTTGAAGGTCTTTTCCAGCCTAAATGGCTCTATGTTCTTGGGAACAGTTGTGCAGGGAGTTGAAAGCATTACCCCTATAAGCATAGGTTAAAACTTGTAACGCAGAGAATCCTGCTTTAGACTCAAACTCTACTAGGGAATCAGGCACCTGAAGTTGGGAGGTAAGAGTTTATATTTTTTGAATCATATTCCAAAAGGTGCTACCTGTATTGCTGTACTGGAGCATAGGCTCCATGTGTAAGCACATGATACAGGATGCTGAAGGGTCGGTGTCGCTAATTGCATGGTTTTTGAAAAGAGTTTGTGTAGCAGGAGCATTTTATCTGCAGCAACAAACCAAAAGGAGGTCTGTTCTTCCACTGGAGCTACTGGAGGGGGAATACAAGCACAGGACATGACTGGTACTTTCTAGAGCCAGCAAATCTTGCTCATGTCTGGTGTTTTTCTTGTAGCGAGGACTGCTAGCTGGACCCTAGGACTTCTCACAGCCAGGAACAGGAACAATGCTGCAGCTTCACCTGGTGGTGACCAACTTTCAGCACTGATAAGCAACTGCATTATCAAAATGCATGTCCTGTCACAGCCTTCTCTTATCTGCATGTCCTTTAGCTATAAGGATCTGCAGGATGCTTGTGTACAGTAGGTAGCTCAGGTAGTAGAACGCTTAGGTTCTTCCCCATCCTTTTGCTACAGCTAAAGAAAAACATAGTCAGATTTAATCCAGTTTTAAGTGTGGAAGATGAAGTGTGTTGCTGATGCTAGTGTAACGGCAGCATCAAGGGTTAACAGGCTCCTGCTTGCTAGTTCATTATGTGCTGAAATGGAAAGTGTTGCTCTGGCAGCATTAAGATACCAGAACTTTCATTGCAAAACCAGTAGGATGCCACAGCAGGAAACAGCCTGATCAGAGAAATGCTTTGTGAAGACATTTTAAATAGAATTCTGTCAGAACATCGAGTCCTGGATCTACAAAAAGCAGCTTTGCTGGCCCTGGAGTGAATTATCATGCGTTCTGTTACCTCTGGAGAAGGTACTGCTCTATTTTTCTTCTAATGAACCTTCATAAAAGGAGTCTGCACTGAGAACAGACAGGCGTGTTTTTTCACAGATTTCTGGAAGGCGTTTCATAGCAGCTAGTAGCCGTTGATCCCTAATGATTAAATGGCTTATTTAAATACTTGCTGTTTCTGCTTCAGTCTGAGGTAGAAAAAAAGAAAAACGAAGAAATCAGTGATTCAAATATTCTGCTTCTTCCTTCCTCTAATTCAGTGAATATCTTGCTTTCTAATTTATCTTTCACCAAACACATGTGAAAGCCACTTGTTTCCTCTTTCATCTCCGCATCAGCAACAGGGAGGTGAGGGTGTTTGGTTTCCTTTGTGCTGCAGGGTACTGAAACAACACTCAGCAGTGCAAGGAGTACATAGCTGATTGGGTTAATCTTATTGGCACTGTGAGTTATGGCCTTACCCTGGTAGTGATCGCACAGAGGTCTGAATCTTTATCTTTTTCCATCTGAAGGAAGAAAACTTGATTGCTGTACAGGAGGGTTTTGAAAACCTTGTGATAGAATGTTTTAGTGTATGCCTTCTCATGTTTACTTACACTACTATTCTCTAATATTTCCTATTATACAAAATCTTTACAGCTGCTAAAACTGTTTATACTCTTCCAGCATTACTAATAGTATTCAATGTGTTCTTTCTGAGATAATGGCTTTATCAAGCCACATTCTAGACTTCTTTTTTAGGAATTTAGTTATTTTCAAGATCCTAGAAATGTCTAAATAATACAAGCTTATCTTTCTTACCTAGAAATATGTCTGTGACGTATAGAAGGTCAAATCTGCTTGAAAAAATGTTCAAAAATGCAAACAAAACAGTCAAAGCACTGACTCAGACTGCCTTATTGGGTCATTATTAACCTTCGTTAAGTGTATAAGTATACCTTTCTTGCCTACATAAGATCTGTGGATTAACTCTGTCATTAAAATGAAGTTTATAAGCTTATGTGGCACAAATTGCCTCAAATTCAATCTCCCTGTAATCGTTTCATATGATTTCAAGTTATGCACAATACATGAAGCTGGCAGAAATGTTATATTTTTACTTTCCCATTACTTTCTTTCAAAGTGATGTGCAATCTTATCAATTACTTTTTAACAGTCAGATTAAGTATTCAAAGCCACTCAGAGCTCTGATCAACAGGATAAGAACCAGGTAAAATAACATTAAGTCTCCAATTTTTTTGTTTATCTATTGTATATCTGCTGATAAATATTCAGTCCAGCACACTTTAATGAACTTACAGTGCATAGACTTGCTATGAGTTCAAGTGATGCATTTTAACACTTGATTGGGCGTCCTTCCCTCAGTGAAATGTTCTGTTTACTGCTCCTTTCATTTTTGCAATAGATCTTACTTTCTCTGGGTGTACATCACAAAAATGATGAAGTCCAAGTGAGATGATCTCTCTGGAATAGCAGATATACGTACTGCTTAGATAATTGATCCTGGTTTACCAGATGTAAACCCCTGCCTTGTGGTAATGGGGGTTGGAGCTTGATGATCCTTGAGGTCTCTTCCAACCCAAGCCATTCTATGACTCATTCTATGATTCTTTGTTAATCTGAGTACATCTCAGGTTGAATATCATGCTTATTTTTGTTTATTCTGCACAAAGTAGAACCGCTGCCTGTGCATGAGACTTAAGCACTGGTTTCTTCTAAAGATCCAGACTCTGGTCTGAGTGGTTGACTTGTATCCCCAAGATTACTCCTCCTAGCACCAGGTGAGTGGGCTGTCTTTGGGGCTACATCAATATCAGGGGACACTGGGTTGTTCAGCCTGGCTGGCTGAAGCTTCCTGGAAGAAAACATCTCATTTTCAGATTTTGAGATGCCTTAAAGTCTGGTCTTTAGTCCTTCTGGCTGAAGGAAGTCAATTTTAAGAGCTGACTGACCATAGTCTTCTTTCTCAGATAGTAAGATGCTTATGAGAAAGTAAGAAAGTTCAAAAGAATTCATTTAGGTTTTGACAAAACCCATCCTTGCAGGACAGCAACCTCTGCGTTCGTGTGTCACCTCCAATCTACTGCAGCAGAGGCAGAGCAGCAGGTGGGTGCCCAGGCTTCTGCCAGGTACCCTGGGACAGCACCACTATCTCATGCTGTGTCTCTCTCACACCTACTGTACCAGACTGCCAGCTGTGGTGGGTGGCTTTAAAGATAGAGCTCAGAATACAGGCTCTCATCTTGGGATTGACCTGCAGAGAAATGGGTGGAGAGGGATTCTCCAAAGGGATGTTTGGAAAGTAAACCTACTCTGTGGAGGGGCTGGAAACGTGTGTTACCTCTGTGGCTGATGCTGAAACCCTCTGCTTGCTGCCAGGAGCTGAACCTCCAGGTATGACCAGATGTAGCTGGATGACTAGAGTAAAAATGGCATCAGCAATGTCAGCTGATGAGATTTGAGAAGTAACCACTTCCAGTGACCTCTGGGCCATAGCAGTGAGTAGAGCTGATAATTCAATCACCTAATCATGTTTCCATCGAAAAGCAGCTGTGTGTGGGCCTGTGTGCTTTGTGGGTATTTGCACCATTCAAATTGCACCATGTAAGACTGCTAATGATATGACTTTCTTATGTGCTTGCCAATGACTCTTATCTGCAGCAATAGAGAGGATAGGTCTGTGTTACTGAATTTGATGTACAAAAGCGTGTCACTAAAAATTATTTCCCTTAGTGGCACTGCAAAGAGGCAATGCTTTCTGTGGGCTCAGACACAAAATCCAGCGACTGAAACCTAAGTAACATCCCTGTATCAGGAACATCTTAATGCCACAAAGCATTAAAATAGGTTTCACACAGTTTGAGCTATTTACCACGTCAGTAAACAGCTTGCTCTAAAATGCGAGGGTTGCTGTTACATGAGATAACACTGAGATTTCACTCGGTCCTTACCTCCTACTGCATCCCAGGTAGGTTTGTCAGCATTTAGCCAATGGGCCATTAAATTGTTTTACTTGAAATGCTACATAGGGACTAACTTGGCTGTGCTGACAAGAAGCCACTGCACAACCAAGGACAATTTGATGAGAATCTACAAGAGAAGAAAAGAGATTAACATGGAGGAGAGGAGGGGATTTTGATTTGACTGGTTTTTTTTTATACACAGCCACAAATCAGGAGCAGAACTGTTTGCTTAAATCCTTATTTTCCTCCTAAAATCCTTATTTTCTCTTAACATGTTTGCTCAGGCATGCATGAACAGAGTGCCTCAAACAGTTTGTGTGGGAAGCCACTCATAGCGTATCTATGGGCTGTTTAAATGGATGGAAATTGCATCATACGCATCAGACAGATGTCTGAGAAACCCGAAAAGGGGGATGCATGTCTGCAGCAGAGAGAATGCTTTTCTTTTCTCCTTGGGTACCACTGTGTGCCAGCACCAGCAGGCAAGCTCGTGGGTCAGGCCCTGCTGCACAGGCTCCAGAGGCAGCAAGAACCTGCTGAAAAAAACAAATCTTAATGCCGAAATACTCCTTAGTACTTTTCTCATGTTCCTTTCACAAAGGCTGTGGAAAGCTTGGGGTATTTTCCTAACTCACACCCCAACACAAAACTCTCATTTATCAAGTATTTATCTGCTGTGCTGTAACTTGCTGCTGTCATTAAATAATGCATCTGAAATGCAGGCTTGAGCGGATCACTCTGCTGAGAGCGCTGTGCTTTTGAAATGTGATGGAGCTCATCTGCCTGTCCTGGACCAAAGAGGCAGACAAGGCTGGGCTGGTTTGGGCACGGCTGCAGGTTTGTCCTCACTGTTCCTTGCTCAGGGATATCACTTCACAAACAGTAAATAGGCTTCCAGTTTTTATTTCCAAGTTTAGATAAAATGATCTGTATTTTCATTTTCTTTTAGAAAGAAAGCAGGCTGGAGAAGCATCCCAGAATGGCCAGAAGCTCATTATAAGCTTTTTCTCTCAGATTCAGTCCCATTCCCAACATTTTCCAGTTTGTTGAAGCCAATATATTTGTTTTCAGCAAATGAATGCTTTATGATGACAACCCCTCTCGTGGGGAAGATGCCTGCTGGTACCTCCTGGGGCTCAGAAGGGAAGCCTGGGAACCATTGTTGGTTTTGAGTCCAAAACAGTGCATTCCTGTGGTGGTAAAATTACTTCTGTTTTATTCTTTATGGATATCAAAATACTGAGTTCAGAGCTTCATTTAAAACAATAGCATTTTGTGCAAGTAAATCATCTTGCTTATGTGCAGTCTTTCTACTTACAAAGTCCATATTGATTCTCCTGTCCCACTGAACAGCCCTGCTCTGCCTAAAGACCACTCAGGCCTGCTCAGGATAGATGCGATTTATCAACATACTTCTCCAGCCATAGCTGTAGTGTTTACACACAGTTCAAACATTCAGATGTGGCCCCTTCTCCTCAGATGGATGATGTGGAAATTATTTTCTGTTCTGAACTAATTCTTCCTGTTGGCACCTACAGCATTTTTTGTTCATGTACTTATTGATTGATTAGTCCGGCCTCAACAGTTCTATGCGACCCTTCAGTCTTGCTGTTAACCTATGCCTGTGCCCATTCCAGACCACATCATTCAGTACCACCTCTGCCCTTTCCCTGAGCACCTCCAGGAATGCTGACCCCACCACCTCCCTGGGCAGCCTGTTCCAATGCATCACTTGTGTCTGTACTCAGTGCAGCAGGCTCTGAGCTCTGTGAGATGCTGCTGTACAAACAGCATGGGTGTGTTGTCTGTGATGTAGCTACTTGGGATTGTTGCAGGACCCCACCATGAGCAAGACAGCTGCAGGCATTTTCTCTTGTCCTTTTCTCTTGTCCTTGTGAGAGGCAGGGCAGGTTGTCCCTGGTGTTGCAGCGAGGGGCAGGGACCTCCCTACAGCCCTGGGCTCTGCAGGTGAGCAGGGGATGAACATGAGGAACGCTGCAGGCAGACCCTTCCCAGCTGCTCCCTTCCCACCAGGCAGGGCTCCTCATGGACAGCCTGGGCCCACTCAGCCATGCAGGCAGCTCCCTGGGCCTGTGCTGCAGCTCTGCTCAGCTTTATTTTTGTTCTTCTTCCAGTATTTGCAGTACCCATTTACTCCTGAGGCATGCGAGTCTGACTAATCCTTCAGGGGTGTCTCAGGGGAGGACCATCCTACAGAAAAGCATGTCTCCCTGCAGTGTGAACTCCCACCGGGTGCATCTGGCTCTGGGACAAGGCTCATGCAGTGCTGGGGAAGACCCAATATCGTATAATTTAGATGCTTTCCACTCTTCCTTCCAGAAGTTGGCAAACTGCTTACCTGCCTCTAAAGCATCCCTGTTGTTGTGACTCTGTGTCCATCTCAGCCTCCTGTCACCAGCCTGAAAGACTGAGCTTTTTGCTGCATGCTTCAGCAGTAGCGCCTGCAGAGGTGTAACAGATGCAGTAAGAATTGCACCTGCTTCCACTGCTATCAGAAGTCAAACAGCTGATTGTTACCTCTCCAGGGGCATTGGTGAGCTTCAGTCGTTGCTCTCCTATTTCAAAATCCCACCTTTAAAAAGAAAAATAAGACACAAAAAAATGTGGAGCCTGGAAAGAAGCTCAAACTTTCTGTCCCCATCTTTCTGCTTTTTTTTCTTCCTGTGGAATAGCATGGAAAAGTCACCATCACTGAGATCTCAGATATCTCAGCAGTGTTACAGTGAGGGCCAGAGGATGAGTTTGAGTGGGCTTTTGTACTTAAAGTTCTATTGGATGAATGTGGATCTGGATGTTTAGCATCCGGGGGGGTGCATGGCTGCTTAGGTCAGCCCAGACGCTCGTGGGAGTCATGGGAGTGAACAACCAGCACTTCATCTGCAGGACCTGCCCCTGCCCTGCAGGACTGTGCTGGAGCCCCACCTCCAGTTCCATTGCTACTGGAGCCATTCACCCCAGGGAAAGCCCAGGGCGGGCCCTGGACAGGCACAATTCAATGGGAAAGGAAGCAGTACAAACAAGAAGACTGTGTTCTTGGCAGCAGCTGCCTGGAAGATGGCTGGGACGTGCAGCTAAATATCTGGCAGAGAAGAGGGCATCAAAAACCAACAGGAGAGAATAAATGATGTTCCAGCGGGATGCTAGAAGTGCCACCCTAGCACAGCCCCGTTCCTGCTTACAGATGCTTGTGAGCTGCTCCCACCCACGGCACAGGTGAGAGTACGTGCTGTGAGAGGCCAGCCTGCACGCGTGGTGGGAAACTGCACAGCATGCCACGGCCCAAGCCCTGTTCAGATAGGGACAACCGCAGCAGGCAGTTGTCCAGGCAGCTTGTGAAACCAGCACCGCAGCAGTTCAGGTCCTTTCCTCCTTTGGAGAGCCTCTCTATGTTTTTAGGTAGGCTGGAAGGTGTACAAGTTACAGGTGTGCCTGCGATGTGCTGCATGGAGAGCATTCCAGAAATCCTGCACCAGAGATTGCGAGCAGAGTGATTATCCATTACTAACTGTAGAGCCTTGAGTTAAGCACGTTCTCCACTTAGGATCTTCCCAGGGAAAATAAAGTTTCTGAGACTGAAAAGCAATGCGTTTAGCAGTCGGATAGTGAAGGAAGGTGGTAGATGTCTTTGTGACAGCGTCAGCTATTTCAGATAGCTTTATGTCTGCCTGCTGTCTGCTGGATGAAACCATAGACAGTGCGATAGCAGCTCTGTCTGCAGTTACCACATTTAGGCTGGAAAAAAAAATAACCTTTTTGACATCTATTGGGTCCGCAGCGTAGATGGGCCATTAACCTTGTGCACGCTCCTCATCCCCTATAGATAATAATATTTGACTAAGTCGCAGCATTGCAGTTAAGCGATGGCTGTACTTTGCACTGAGCTTCCTGCTCTGGCATATCCTCACGAGAAGCGATTTAGGATAACAAAGCAGCACGACTTGTTCTTCTGAGTGCACGGGAACAGAACGACATGGGGGCTGGAACTGGAAGGGAAACGCTCTCCAGGTTTCAAGTTTTCACATTCCTTGTGAAAATGGTGGTTTAAAAGACGTGGTATTCTTCTGCCTAGGCGGCAAAGAGGACCCCTTAGTAAGTAAAACAAAAGGACTATGGCCTCATCAGAAGTGTTGTTCTGGCTGACAGTATAGGATAGCTTAAGGGAAAAGAATATAAGAAATATTGCACCAGCGGTTAATTCGCTCTATTTCCAACAATTCAGCTAAGACAAGAGAAAGCAAATATATGGGTCTAAAGATGGTTGCTATAGAAACTAGAGGAGATTCTATAGTTGCTTCTGAAAGTTACAGAGGCTCTGATTGATAAGACAGTTGTATTCAAAGAGTCACTATGGAAACCCAAGGTGACCTGGAGGAGATGTGACTCCTCCGCTCTGCTCCTGGGGGCAGATGAAGACAGGCAGGAGGAAGGTCTGTGTTGGTGATAAAGCACACCACGGTGTGGTGTCACACAGAGCTCACTGCGATGCTAGAGATGCTCAGCATCTCACGTTTCAAACCTGTGAGAGCGCTGATCTCTGTAGAGGTGAACCGTAGTCATTTACTTTCCCTCTGAAGGGTTTTCTTCTCATTGAAATCAATAGGAGCTCTGCTATTGACTTCCCGAGAGCAAAGGAGATTTTAGAAGCCTTCCTGTGACTTCAATCTATCAAAGCAAGGGAGCACATTTGCATGTCTCCCACCGAGCTCAGTGTTTAGCAGCTGCTTCTGCTTTGCAGAAATGGGGCCATGGAGCTGCTGAGCACTTCGGGCTTTCACTAACAAGAGCTGTGCCTGCACCACGGCCCCAGGAACTGGAAAGAAAGCAAACTGAACGTGCAAGTTTTGTTCTTGCAGATTGGTTATGAGAGGAATTCTCTGGTTCCTCAGCCCCAGCCTGGATGTACGCATCTAAATCATTTAGAAAACTGTTTGATTCACGCTGTTCCCGACGTCACCCACATGCGAACAAATCATACAGTTATTCATCAGTCTGAGATCTTTGTCTTGCATGATTTCCAGTGAGATAAAAAGAACCAGTTGGCAGTTTGAGAAAAAAAAAAACTCCTACATTTCTGTGATTTCTCCAAGTTTCCAGTGCCAGCGTGCAGTCAGGAGGAAATAAAGTGGCTGGAGAACGGCCGAGGATGCAGGTCTGGCTGACAGGAGCAGGGCACACAGCAGCACAGGTTCCTCACAACCCTTTTAGCTGGGTTAGCTGCCAGCATTGGCCAGAGCAGTCAGTAAACCAGTCCGGTACAACAGTGCTAATGCCCTCTCAACTCAGCCTCGATGTGTTTCTAAAATCCCCTTCTCCCTTGTAGAGAACCCAGCTGTGCTCGTACTGTGTGGAATCCTTCAAACAGCAAAAAAAAGAAAAAGAAAAAGAAAAAAAAGAACACGACAAAGTGAATGCTGCTTCTGCTTCCACCATCAAAGGACACTTTCAGACTTCAGGCTACTGCCACTGCTGCTGGTGGAGCCGCAGCAGCACGGAATGGCTGCAGGCCTGGAAACAGGGAGGGTAGATTGGATGCACGTTATCTTGAGCAAAGGTCCTGCTGCTTTTAAAGATTAGCAGAATTGTTACCTATTACTAAAGCTGTCGAGTCATGGCTGGAGGTGGAAATCACTGCTCTAATGGAGTCATAATAATTCCACTACAAAGAAGGAGAGAAAGAGAAGGAAATTTAATAAAAGATGTGCTCACAGGAAGATGCAGTCTCCGGAGCTATTTTCTGTTCTGTTTTTGTGTCTGTTGAAAGGAAACACAGAGATGAATAAATAAGAACAAGTTAAGCTCTTTCAATGGGCACAGACAATGTAAATGTGTGACAGAGCCTTTCATCCTCAGCACTCCTGCCCACATTCCTGCTTCTCAAATGGCAGTGCAGCTCAGAAATACATTTTATGTTTATTTTTTACCCATATAACTCAAACTCCACTCACTTCCCAGTAAGAAGTCGCAACAGAAGAGAGAACAGTGCCCTCAAGATGACCCCTTGGCAGATTTTCAACCTTAGGTAGCTGTTTCTATGTTCTGGGAAAACAGAGCAGCAAATGAGGTTCTGCAACAAAGTGGGACCCGCTTTCCAGGCCGTCCCTCAAGAGGATCGGCCAAAAGAAGGGTATGAGGAGGGGTGTTGGTTTCTTTTCTCCGGTTACAAGTAATAGGACTCGAAGAAATGGTCTCAAATTGCTTTATGGGAGGTTTAGGCTGAAAAATAAGAATAATTTCTTCATGGAGACTGTGGTCAAGCATTGAACAGGCTGTGCAGGGCAGTGGTGGAGTTCCTACCCCTGAAGGTATTTAAGAGTTGTGTGGACGTGGCGCTAAGAGGCATGGCTTAGAGATGGGACTCGGTAAGTCAGGCTGATGATTGGACTTGATGATCTTGAAGACCTTTTCCAACCCAAAATATTCTATGATCCCACGATTCTATGATACACTTGGGTGTTTATTCAACTTGAAGTTAGATATAAATGGTAGCAGTGGAATGCATCCCAGCCATTGAAGGTGAGTGTGCATGAAAGACAGCTAAAGCTTGTTGAGAATCTGCCTCCAAAATATTTCACACCGACTGACAATACGGCCCAGCTAAGTGTCCAACCTGGATGATTTTGTGATTCTGTGATGGGTAGCACTTCTTCACTGGTGCTGGCAAAGGCTCAGCAAGGTACTTTTGTCTTACACTTCACCACCCTTTCAGACTGAAGAGGTCTCAAGCATCCCTCCTATAAGCACGCACTGCTAATCATCCCAGCTTGCACAGGCTCCCCTGGGCCTCAGCAACGTCTTACAAGAGGCATAAGTTGTCTCGTACCGTCTGCTCCTGCAAGTTACATTTTGAAACTTGTCCAAGGAGATGATAGAACTCCCCCTCCTCCTCCCACCTGCTGATTTTAAAGAAAATAACCCGAATGATTATGATGGCAGCAAAGCAGCATTTTGAGAAAACGCTCCATGAAAACAGTCAAAAGCAGAGGGATCTGAAATCCTAAAGCTCTCAACACCGTGGGACGTGTTTTGCTTCTGAGTCCAATCCTTCGGCTCTCAGAAATGTGGCAATTGACTGAGAGCTTTATAGCTCTTTGCTGGTGAATAGCATAAATAAGCCAGTGGGTAGTGGAGGAACAAGTTGAGCTGGCCAGGTGCTGCCATAGGGTTTCTCATAGAAGCATGCACAGACAGTAAACACCATAAGCTGGTTTCCTCGTGAAAAGGGAAATTTCTCATCTGATTGCATGTCTCTGCAGCTGTTATGCCTGGTTTTAGGGCAAACACAAAGAAAGCAGCGCAACAATAGAATGGGTGATCCTCACCAGAGCTGGGCTGTTCAATGAGCATCACTTAGCCTGCCAGTAGTAGAGGAAAAAAAGTGAAAAAAGCTAATTCACAGGAATTTTATTAGCATTCCATCTGAGCAACACGAAAGACCTTTTCACCTGTTTTTGCGCTGTGTTTGAAACATAAATGCTTACCTTGGGAGTTCTCCCCCAGAGGACATAAGCCAAATATTGACACAGCCCTAAAAACAAAAGAAACAGCCAAGAAGTATTTTGCAGGAAAACTCATTTCCCCCTCAAAGGCAAGTTTGGACAAATAAGGATGCAGGGATTTGGCACAAATGTAATGGGGCAGTGTTTAGCAGATGGCCAATTCATGTTGTAGATACTCATTATCAAAGGACCAGCAATTAACAGCAGCGAGAGCTGAAGGCACACATCAGCTCCACAAAGCTGCTCAGCAATTTGCAAAGGCAGAACCCAGAGTACCAATAAAATCAACAAATATGTGAGAGCCATTGGTTTTCAAACAAGCAGCAGGGCCAGTCCCAGCCTTCTGAGCAAGACACAAACTATCCCATGCGCAGTCCATTCGCAGGAAGGCCAAATCCTGTGGGTTGCTGGGAGTTACACACCTGCCATTCAAGCATGGCCCCATCTGAACATTGGAAAGAGAAGGGCTTCAGCTGCCCGAGCATTTGGGGTGACCTTACTCATATCATAAATCAATGTTTCGGTGTTCATGGCAGCATTCGGGTCATCAAAGCCATTACTAAGGACAGGTAGACCCTGGTGTCTTTAAACCTTATCTGTCACCAAAACCCAGCTGCATTAAAGTGTCTGCTGAAATGTCCCCTTCAGTGCAGCTCCACAATGACATGTATTGCAAGGTTGATTGATTTATCATCTCACTTAGCTAACCTTCTGTTTGGCAAAGGCCCCACCTTCACTCCTGTTTACGAATGAATAATGTTAAACTTCCCAAAAGCTTAATTGCTTTTGTTTGCAATACTACCACTTAACATGTACAGTTCTTTGTAGGTACTCACTATATATCTTCATAGTACATGGCAGTAAAGTGTGAAACATGCACAGTGACTTGTTAATTACAAAAGGTCCACAAAAGTGTATGTTTTGTTTAACAAAATGAGTAGTTATAAATATTTTATTGCTACAGCAAACCGTTCTGTACGATACTCAGTGGTTAACAGGGATATTTTATCACATTGTGTCCCACCCTACTATTTCACCCAACAAAGAGAAAAGGAGCAAGATTAAACCTATCCCTAGTTGGCTCCCCTGAGACAGCATAGCTGGCCCCAGGGATTGCGATCAAACCACTTCACCAGGTTGTGTGGCTAGTAATTCATCTCAAGAGTTTGACCTCCATACCATGTGTAATGCAGACATATGTATTATGCCTTAGGTGAAAGATCTTTCTCTAGGAGACATAACACATTTCCACCCATAATCACCCACAGGATAAATGAGTGAGTGGCCAGGCATGAGGAATTTTGGGGATCACCTGGCTAAGGTGTGTAGTCAATCAGTTGCAATGAGCATTTCTGGGTACCAAACATTTTGGAGACAGATTCTCAACAAGCATTAGCTGCCTTTCGTATTCATTCACCATAATGCAACCCCATATTACTATTTATGTCCATCTTCAAGCTAAATAAGCACCTAAGCATATCATAAAATGGAATCATAGAATCATTTACATTAGAAAAGAATTTCAAGATCATCGAGTCCAACTGTCAACCTGGCGTACTGACTTCCATCACTAAATCATGTCCCTTAGTGCCACATCTGCACGTCTCTTAAATACCTCCAGGGATGGGGGATCTACCATTTCCCTGGGCAGCTTATTCCAATGTTTGACCACATTCTTTAAAGAAATTCTGCCTAATACCAAACCAAGCCTCCCCTGAAGTGACTTGAAACCGTTTCTTTGAGTCCTGTCACTTGTCACCTGAGAAAAGAGATTGACACCCTCTTCACTGCAACTTCTTGTCCAGGTAGTTGTAGAGAGCAGAGATCTTCCTTCAGCCTCCTCTTCTACAAAGATGCGGCTAATTAAAATTAATCATAGAATCATAGAATGGCCTGGGTTGAAAAGGACCATAATAATCAAATCATCTCAATTCCCCTGCTATGTGCAGGGTCGCCAACCACCAGACCAGGCTGCCCAGAGCCATATCCAGCCTGGCCTTGAATGCCTGCAGGGATGGGGCATCCACAGCCTCCTTGGGCAACCTGTTCCAGTGTGTCAGCACCCTCTGGGTGAAAAACTTCTTCCTAATATCTAACCTAAACCTTTCCTGCCTCAGTTTAAAACCATTCCCCCTTGTCCTATCACTATCCACCCTCATAAACAGCTGTTCCCCCTCCTGTTTATACGCTCCCTTCAAGTACTGGAAGGCCACAATGAGGTCTCCCCGGAGCCTTCTCCTCTCCAAGCTAAACAAGCCCAGTTCCCTCAACCTTTCCTCACAGGAGAGGTGCTCCAGCCCTCTGGTCATCTTAGTGGCCCTCCTCTGGAAAATTAAGATTATAACAGAAAGAAATAGAGTAACATATTTAACGATACAGTTTTCTAGTGGGTGATTGTGGAAGAAGTATGACATAGGTCTATAATTGCTGTCAAGGGCAGAGAGGTGCAATGGTGTAAACAGTGACACAGAAAAGAGGGGGGGCAGTGCACTGACACAGAAGTGGGACTGGTAACAAGAACAGCCACACTCACCAGTGCTTACCATTGCAGGCTCCAAGTAAGAGGCTGGACTTCTTGGTGGTCTTCTAGACAACAAGAGAGGTTGATGCCCTCCCTATGCTCCATGCAATGACAAGGTGCTGCTGCCAAGCATGAGCTCAACAAGTGTTTACCCTCTGACACCTCTAAAGAACTCAGACACTTTGCTGAGATTAAAGGCAAGCATTGTAAGACCTCCATTAGTCTGAGCACAGCATAGACTGCATTCTATTAAAAATATGGAGAAATAAGGGTCACTGTGCTTCACTCAGGATGAGCTCTTTGCTTATCCCATGTAACTCAGACAAATCAATTATTCCACAATACCTTTTCTTGCCAGTGGGGCTGACCTTTGTCTCCGGCCTTCAGAAGTCTGATTGTTGGAATCAAGTGTATTAATGTGGACCTATATAGTACTCGTTTGAATCTCATTTAATACTGCCTCTGATGAATTTCCAAAGTTGTGGTTTTTACTCCTCTTCCTGGCTGACCAAGTTCTTCAGATTAGAGAAGAAGAAAGTAAAAGATCCCCAAAGCCATCCCCTGAATTCCTCCTGTCTCAGCTCTGTCTGTTTTCATGAAATGTCTTTCAATGTGTTCTTGTTTCACTCAAAGCAAACAGCCTTCCTTCCATCTTTCCGCAACCACAAACGCCCTCTATGGGCACAAACAATACGCTTCAATTATAGCCTTTCCGTTGTACATATATTTGAATGTTACTATGCAGGATTTCTGGAGAAATTTACCAGCTTCTACAGCACAGAGGCTGTTGAGTCTCTCTCCTGCCCACAGGATTAGATCCATAGAGCAGAGCCAGGCTTTAACAAACTGGGCTCTTGTTTTTCGGGCTTTTTACCATTGTTGTTCACTTACTGTGCTATGTGGACTCGCATACTTCTTCATTACCTGCTTAAGCTTCTCTACACCCATTGATTTATAGCCCTTATTTTCCATCTCCTGACAGTAGAAGAAACATAACAGTGGTGAAAAAGATTCCATTTGATTTGCTTAAAGATCATTTATTAATCAGAATCATAGAAAGGCCTGGGCTGAAAAGGACCACAGTGATCACCTAGTTTCAACCCCCCTGAATAATAAGTGTGTTAATGTGAGCCTACAGTTCTGGACAATCTTATCTAGAAATATAATGATCTTCTTAAATCCACGCTGAGTTCATTATTCCAGCAGTCCAGAAATCCAGCTCTGCATTGGCACTTTGGGATGGATCCTGTCACCTGACTTGGAGAAATGGTGACAGCTGAGTTTAATCTCTTGTGCTCTTTACAGCCTAACTATATTTAATAAAATGCAAATCTGCTTGGCTGCTGTTCAGTCGCCTGGATACAATGGCATCTTTGCTGTTAAATAATGAAGGAAAACAAAAGCCAGGAAATAAACCCAGGGCTTTCTCTGTACTGGGAAACAAATTATGGTAATTTCAGGCTCCTTAGAAATATAGCTATTGTGGAGACAAACCTAGTTTGCAGCTGGTGAGAAGTCTGTACAAGGAAGGCAAACTGCTTTAAAGATGCTACGGATCTGGTTAAATTTTGGATCTGGTGTGTACGAAGTATAGATGTGGGACAGTTTTTTTTGGGCTACCCAAAAGTGACCCTCTGGTCGCATCCAGGATGGAACCTCCATCACGCCTCTCTGATAGAGACAGTCTATCTGAAAGGCAGGGGGAACAAGATTTTGGCCGTCGAGTTGGATATAGACGCTTGTCATGCAGTTGCTGGTCTAGACATGCGGGGTAATGTGTTTGGGAGCATGTCTGAGCAGGGGAGGATGGCAAAGGGTGGAGGTGGCTGGCGCTGTTTGCTCTCCACCTGGGCAATGGATTGTGCAGAAAAGAAGGCAGAAATTCCCTTTCTGATCTGATGTATCACGGTGGAGCCAAGGCAAACCCATCCAGAGAACTCTTGCTGTGGGTCCTGTGGGGCCACAGGTCTCAGCCTCCTGTAAAAGGCACCATGTGCTGAGGGTGTACTTGGGGTTCATCCCAGCAGCACTGAAGGCAGACAAGAAGCATGAGCAGCCCTGTGGGGCTGGGCTGGACCATCCCAAGCTGGAGCACAGCTAGGAATAGAGGCAGATTCATCGCTCCCACCCCCTCACCCAGAGCCCCAGCAAGCACCTCCCAGTACCAAGACTTCAGCCCCCGGTCCCATAGCAGCAAGAGAAGAATTTGTTGCCTAACTACAAACACCTTGAGTGCCGAGGAAAGAAATAGCACTGCTTGTTCTGCTGTGCCACATCCCCCTCTGCACAGGCTGCCCAGCCTACAGCCACCTCTCCTTCTCTGTGGGTGCCAGCTTTCCTCCTCCAGCAGAAAAGATCTTTCCATTTTGAGAGCTACTGCCTCCTTCCCCATTACTGAAGAAGGTGGAGCTTCCAATCCCTGAGCATAGCTCCCATTTCCTTCCCTTGTCCTAGGCTGTTTCTTCCTCCAGACAGCAGGAATCACACTGACAAAGAGTCAATCTATAATCAGCAAAAAGCACACTTCACCAGCATCCATAGGCTGGACAGGCACTCTGAGAAAGCTTCCATCTCTCCACCTTGGCCTGGAGCAGCTACGGGCATCCCTCTGGCCCAGGAGGGCTGGAGCAGCACAGGTGCCTCTTGCACTGCTTAAGCCAGTCCTGCCCAGTGCACTCAGTCACTGGGAATGCTGAGTTTGGCTCTCTCTGGATATTTGTACCCATGGCTGAGTCTGAGGACTCCAGAGCAACCTTCTTGATTTGCCTGAGCTGCCTGTGCTCAGAACATGCTCTGAGGATGCTGTTAGAGCCTGCCAGTCCAAGGCATCAGTAAAACATGCACATTTCAGAGGCAGTGAAAGACTGATATTATATAAACCTTAAATACACCTTAAGTTCCACTCCAAGCCGACCAGATGCGATGATCACTGAGAAGCATGTGCCAAATAGAAGTAGTAAATAGAAACACAATGCACAATGTGTACAAAAAGTTCTTCCTGCTCCAGCATTTCCAATCAACAACCAATCAATCAACACGTGATTCTGTCCATTTTGATGGGTGATACAAGCACACTTCTTTCTGATCAGTGCCACAGTGAGAAATAAAACCATTACCCTGACAAAGTCATACCTGGGATGCAGAATTCAGTCTCTGAAGATGTTCCAGAGTCTTCTGTTGCTCAGCTTTGCAAAGTAACAAAAGAAAGCAGGTGCTAAAAAAAAGCATCACCCACAGTGCTATTAGTCAAGCAGGCAGTAATGCTGTGTAATGAATTATTTAGGTGCCTGGAGTGCATGCTTCTAGAAGGGGCAGCTCTGCATCAATTAGCAGATGCTTTTTGCCTTTTCCTATCAGACTGTTTTCTTAAACAAATGTACAGTTTCTGTACAAAGGAGGCCCCATCTACACCTGCCTCCTGAATGAAAATCTTTCCTGTGCCTATTGAAGATGTTGGGGATTGAACACTGAACTTGAAGGGAGCACCCTCTTTCTAAGCCACCCGTCTCCTCATTGCAAGCTAAGGATTCCAATACCTGCTGGGAACTTTCTACGTTCCTTAAATTGTACATGGTCCCCAGTAAAATCTAATATGATACTTGAGAAACAAGGCGTTTCTGTGCCTCTGCAGTCACCCAGGGGAAGTGCATCTGACTATTTTCCCCCTCCCTTTGTTTGGATCAGGGAGATGTGGTGTTTGCTGCAAGTGCTCCAAGTACCACTATTTATTCAGCAGAATGACAGACATTTGTATCTCCACAGAGCTGTGTTCATCAATAATTTACTGCACAGATAATGCTCCTTGAGCAGTAATAATCAAGAACAGACTGCTGGTAAGCAAAGGAACAAGCAGTACTTCATTATCAGTGCTTATTCTGGATAGTATTCTCCAAGGATGAATTCAGATCAGTGCTGTCATACTGTTGGCACTGTACAACCAGCCTAGAGCTGGGGCTAACTGGGTGACCTGGCCTCTGGGCAGGTCCTACAAGAGGTGTGAGGGCAGCCAGTGGACCGGCCACACACTTGTGTTGAGTGAAGGAAAGCTTTGGGAAGGCTGTCAAGGAGAGCAGAAGGAGTAGATGCAAGTCTGCCTTGAACCTTCCACCTGGAGGAGCAGCCCAAGTAGAGATGTGCAGACATCTCTGGAGAGCCCATCTCCATCAGCTCCAATCATGGCTTCTGTTGGTAGGACCTCCAGCTGGCTTCCCCAGCCCTTCCCAGCCCTTTTTTGCCCCACCACCACTGGAGAAGGGAGAGGAAGCCCCGGGTTCTCATTTCCCAGTGCATGAGGAGGGAGAGGAATCTCCCCTGCACTGAGACATCTCAGCCAGATGTGACTTCAGCTCTGTTGAAACGCCATATTGCAGCCATCCCAGCCTTGGCTGCTTCTCTTGCTGGGGGAGTCTCTGGCTGGCTCCTGACAGCTCTTTCTTGTACATCCAGACTGTGGCAAAGCACAGGGATGATCAGACAGACTCCACACGCTAACAGCCACAATGCATATTTATGCAATCATCATCAGAAGAGCGTGCAATGCTTAGCATTTATATTGAGTTTTGCCTCCTGACTCGCAGGCACACATTAAAATTCTCACTCTGCTCCTGAATATCAATATCTGCTATCTGTCTCCCCTTCTCTCTCACCCTGCTTTCCTGAAAGGGAATAAATAACACCTTGTTGATGAGAGAGGTGTTTCTTTATTCAGAGCAATCAGACATAGAAATCTGTTACTTGCACCATGCATGCTCAGGTGCCACACAGCCCTAAGTATTGTCATTCCCCTGTATTCTTCTTGTGTCCCCACAGAGACCCGGCTCTGCTCAGAAGACAAATCAGCCACATTCATGGATAGAGATTTCCCCTGGTTAATTCAATCCAGTGTTTATCCTACACCTGTCTGTCTGTAGCTGCTGCCAGAGCTTGCTCATCCTATAAGCTTTTCTTCGCTTCAGGCAATCCAGCAGACTCCAGCATCCCAATTCTCCATCTAAAAGTGTTACCTGCCACCCACACATCCTTGTATTTTCTCCTCCATCCCTCGGAGTCAGATCTCAGTCATAAGAGAGAGTTTTCTCTCACCTTCATGGGTTCGCTGTTGGCACATGGGCTGGCTGGCACAGGCAGGTGTCTGGAAACAACTCGTCTGAGCAGCAGACTTTGGTTCATCACAGAATGAAGGTTTGGGTGCTCTGCCAGGGCAGATCTGCGTGTTGCAGAGCCAGAAGCTAGGGCTGTTTGAAGTTTGAATTTCACAGATACTCGGATATGTTTTTGTCTGGCTCATACTCCTCTCCTGCACTGTCCTTCCCATGCCTCCTCCAGCAGGTAATGGAGAGCCATCTTGACTCCTCCTGTGCCCTAAGAAGGTGTCCTGCCAACATGGAGAGATGTCACTGGTGGTGCCAGAGCCCTTCAGATGGGTAAGGAAAGATACTTAGGGCCGGTTTAAAATACTAGGTCTTTCCAGACGGGCAGAGGGAGCTCCAGCACAAAAGCTTTCTGATGACCCCCCCCTGCTCTGCTACCATCTCCCTCCTGGCTCTGGTCTGGACAACTGCAACCAGCTCTTTCCCAGGTGATGCTTGGGGATCGTTTAATGGATAGTCCAAAGGAAGACCATTTCCAAAAGGGACCACGGACATGATTGCTTTATTTGTCTTTTGACAAATTGATTGACTTTATTTGTCTCCTTCTTTCCTATACAATCCTTCAATGCCATTTTAGCAGGCTTTCACATAGCCCCATGTGCCCCTTTGCCACCAAAGCAGGGTAGGTACGAGACTGTGTCCGTTGTCCATGGAATCAGGGATCAGTCCCTACTCTTCATTTATTCAGTACTAAAGATATGAGAGAAGAGATAGAAAACTAGGACATGGCTGCAATTTTAGGTGTGTTGGCTGGTAGGGACCTCTGGACCAGCCTCTTGCTCAAAGCAGGACTGTTACCAAAGCTAGGCCTTGATGCTGTTTAGCCAAGTGTTGAAAATCTCCAAGGATGAGAATTCCCCTCTCTGGAGAACTGCACTGCTCTCCTGGTGAGGTTTTTATGTTCCACCCAAAAGTCACAGGCTACAACTCCTGTCCCTGCTTCTATTGCCTGGCATTACCAAGAAGAGATTGGCTCTCAGGTCTCTACAGCAGCCCTTCAGGCAGTGGTAGGCCACCTTAGGCACAGGTAGCTTAGCCCTGTAACCTCCTCTTCTCCAATAACCCAACTCTCCTCCTAGGCTGTGTGCTGTACACCCTGACCACGTTGGCAACCCTCTGCTGGACCATCTGTGAGTGCCCCACAGTTCTTTTGGACCTGGTGGCCCCAGGCTGGATTTTATTAAATATTATCCTGCAGCTTTTACTCGGATAGATACCAGCTCTCTTCATCTGACTACCTCCTTTTTCTCATCCTTCCCATGGGGTTTAAAACTCCCTGTTCCACCTGTGGAGATCCTTTCTTGCTCTTCTTTCCATTATTTAGCACAGCGCACAGCACAGGCACAAAAAAGGTCAATAAATCCAAAGGTATCGCATTGCACACCTCTACTAAGCAATGTTATCTCTCCCCCTACAACCCTGACTACTTGAAAAAGCTTGACCTAAAACATTAGGCTGCTCATGGGTCAAGAGCACACTCTGCCACGTTCACTAGAATTGTCTTATTTCTGTTTCCTCCTTTACCAAATTACATATAATCCTTATATTCATGTGCTTCCTATATACCTTTTCCATACACTTCAGCTGCAAACTCCTACAGTGTAGCTTATCACCTTCTGGGTATGTGAAGTCACAAGCTCAGTGGGAACCTGGTCCAGAGTCAGGGCTCCCTGCAGTCACAGCAGTTGTTGCTAACAGGAACATGCTTAATACTGTAGAGCAACAGACCAGTGCCCTGGTTGGGGCTTATCCAGCATGCACCTGGCTAAGTCTTGTGAAAAGGACAGATAAAAGCTGATTTAAGAGAGGAAGAAAACTGTAGTACGAAATGATAAAATGCAATCCTGGGAAAGTGATTTTCAGATGGCAGCCACGCTCATGCTGTGAGATTACAGAAAAGAATTGGTTTTGCCAGAAGAGGAGCCTGTGATTTCCACAATGTTAGTAATCAAACTCATTGTGTAACAGAGAATAATATGCATGCAGCTCAGATCCCTATAATCAGGAAACAGCTTGTTTCTTCCACGGCCCAGCATGCAGGAAAAAATGAAAACGTCACTGATACACACTTGAGCATAGATGACAACAGGCAGAACACGAACAACCCCTGCCTCTTGTAAATCATGCCTGCAAGCATCCTGGGGAAATGGAGCGATGGGGCAGTGATCCGTATGGCAGGTGGTACTGCAGGTTAGCTGCAGCACAATGTCAGTGTATGTGGGCTGGAGATGGTGGGGGGCTGCCTGGTTCGTGTGTTCCTGAGATTTCTGTGTTATCTTTCGCGGCCACAGAGTGAGAATTATTTCTCCTAACACCCCAGCAGCGGGGGAGGGAGCGGGGAATGCTGCACATGACTGCTGCGTTGAGCTGGTGGCACGAAATACATGCACAAAGCTGCAAGCAGGCCAAAAATTCTTCAGTCCTAAGCTCTTTTCAGGACTTGAATTTGTGTCACATCCGCAGAAAGGCAGTTACCAGGGACTGCTGTGACTGAGATGGAGTGGTGTCAGGCGGTCGTATTTTATCTTCAATAGAGTGCTTTTACTGTGCTGTCTTAAGTGGCACATAGAGCCCACAAGATAAAACAAGGCAGGAGGGCAGGGATGCGTGCCCTGCTCTGCTTCTTTATTGCCATGGAGGGGGGAGTTATAGACAGCAAAGGGAAAAGGGAAAGCATCTGCTGACGGCAGCTGAGGACATGTTGGCCATTGAGTCTGGCTGCTGCCACTTGCTGAGGCAGTCAACCACAGCAAGGGGCAGAAAGAGCCAGACTCAGCTTCAGGTGTGGACCCCTTGGGATGTCGTGACCTAAAGGATGACCCAGCCTCAATGGACGTTACATCAGGGAGTTTGTAAACTGCTGTAATGCACAAGGGCATGTAGGCTCTATTTCTCAGATTTCTCTGTCACAGGTTATTACAAATTCCAGCTATCAAGTATACCTAAGATTAATAAAGCAAGTAGGTATCAAGCTAACATGGATTATTACCAGGAATGCAAATCTCTCATTCTCTCAATATTACATGTTACTACAAACTTAGCAGTAGTAAAGTAGCAAATACACTTATGAATGATTACTTATGTTTGTATGTATATATATATAGATATTTAAAAATGCTGTTGGTACCAAGTGCCAATAAAAAGGTCCCAGATGATGTCTAACTGACCCCAGAAAAAGGTCAGTGAGGTCCGACCACAGAAGTGAGCCCAGGAGTGGGACCAGTAAGATAACAAAGTCTCAAGTTGAAGATGCAGCTCAGGGCCAAAGGGGTGTCTGCAGTGAAGGTTTGATTTGTATAGAGGATCTTTTAGGAAAAAGGAAAGTTTTGTGCAGCACAGGAAGTTCTCAGAGAAAAAAGACTCAACTTTGGATGGAAAATGAGTTATTTTTATAGTTGCCAAGAAATGCTGATAATTTCTATTTTTCTCTCAAGATAACCTTTTTTTTTACTTTCCCCTCACTATTTTCCTTTCTTGCAGGTAGAACATCCAATAGGAGTTGATAATTCCTACTTTCTGAGAATATTTTCTGTTTTCCATACTATTTTTACCTGTTCAGGTGACAAGTTGCTGTTAGTTTGTTGAATTTTTCCTTATTGATGGTACCTCCAGGAAGTGCCCAGTTCTTATCTACAGAGATGCCCTTCAAGGAGACCTTTATGGGTCACATTTATGGCTCCTACGGTCTGGTCAATACAGCATTCTCTGCACCCCGTGCACCCTGCTACAAGCCTGTTGCAGCTTGGTTTCTTGGCCACAAAGGCATGGAGGTGTGCACATTGCCCATGGATGAGGCACTGGAGAAGGACACAGTTCTGTAAGTGATTCTGATGGCTGCTGATGACCAGAGTTCACGATTATTACCCATACAACACCATTTCCTCATTGAATCTTAATAACTTGATAGCTCCTTCTCCACAAGTCCAGTCTATGTGGAGAAGGAATGCAAGTGCTCTAGAGGGTTTCCTGTTGCATGATACTGCCGAAAAAAAATCCCCAAACCCCTCATTCTGGTGTTCAGCTCGTGGCGTTAAGCCTCATTCTTGAGAAATCATAGAGAATGTTTTCCTAAGTACCCAAAAGGGGGATGATAGTCCCCACTTCACAGTAGATGAACTAAATTCAAGGGCAGGAGGTGCAGGTAGAAAAATGTCAGGTTGAAAAATGCCATCATTCTGACCTTGGGACTGGAGTATCACCCCAGCTAGGAGATTTAAATATCTGTCTGTGCACCTTCGTGGAGTCACTTTAAGATCAAAATGAGAGAGCAGAAAGCTGGTCCAGTATTAATCTTCTCAGTGTCAGGAAGTGAACCAAACAGCATAAACCACGGGAGCACCCACCAGGAGCTGCATTTGCCTGTTGCTGCAATGCTTCAATGGCATAGCAGGGCGAGGAGAGTGGTCTGCTTCAAGCAAAGAACCCCAAAGCAAATTCTTTCTCTATAGACATCAGAAATACATACAGATTTGATGTTTTGAGAAAAAGAGAAGACTGGTTACAAAGTCTCTTATGCGTACTTTCCTTTCATCCCTGTGCAGCAGTCTTCATTCTCCGGCTCTTCAGTGTGATCTTATGCAGCATAACGTTTCCACCTGAATAATTTACAAGGCAAAAGCACTCCAAGTATGAAAACATTTGCAACGATATTAGACAGAAAGACAGTCTTCACTGGGCCACTGCAAGGTACCTTTGTTGAAGCCTATTTCCCTAGGAAAGTACATGCTCCAACAAATAGCCACTTGGAATGTAAATCAGGTAAGTGAAATATGAAGTGTATTTTTGCATTTCATTTGGATTTCCAAGGAACTGAGTTACTGTTTGCCTGAATCTAAAGAACACAGGTAAAGTATCTGGCAAAAAGTGGGTAAGATAACTTCAGATGAAGTAGACAGTGTTTATGGCAACTTAGCAGCTAACAAAAATAATGCTATAAGGGAACACTTCACCGTACCCAAATGATCTACATGGCATATTCTTACTGGAGCTGTTCACACCAACTGAGCTCTTTATTTTTACTCAAAAGAGTTTGAAATACAAGTAGAAAATAGACAGAACAGAAAATACAAGCTATTTAATGCATCATGTTTCATTTTGATGTTTGTAGAGAATGCCAGTGGTCTACTTAGCATGGTTTGTCCGCAGTTTTCAGGCTCACCAGTGGCTGGTGATTACTGCAACCCTACTAAACAAAGCATCATCAGTACTGCTGTTGGCTAATATTACATTTCGCTTCTGTAAGTCTCCCATCACACAGAAATCACACAGAAATTGAGACATTTAGGATATCACTTAAGGATATAATTCTTTCCAAATTATCTGAATTATCCCGGAGCCCTCTCTTCTCCAGGCTAAGCAGCCCCAGCTCTCTCAGCCTGTCCTCATAGGGAGCTGTTCCATCCCTTGGATCATTTTTGTGGCCCTCCTCTGGATGCACTCCAACAGCTCCATGTCTCTCCTGTACTGAGGACTCCACATCTGGATGCAGCTCTCCAGGTGAGGCCTCACCAGCACAGAGCAGAGGGGCAGGGAAAAAGTGAGGAAAGTAAGAAGAAAAGAAGGAAAGAAGGAAGGAAAGAAGGAAAGAAGGGAAGACAGAAAATAGCTAAAACATAAGAACAATTTCTTTTTTTCCTCCTCTCCCCTAAAAAAAAGGTGCAAAAATGAGTTATGTAAGAAATCCTGTTACCATTTAATGCAACAATAATAAGAAAATGTTTGGTAGCTGAGGCAATTTAATATAATCCAACCTGTGGCATTTTACTTGCTAGTCCACCCTGAAAAAACCCTGTGACAATTTCTATCACGCCTGCAAAGTTCTGTGTTAAAAGCCAGTGGAACAAAACCACAGAGAAAACTTATAGAAATACAGATTTTAAAATAATTGTTTGTATGCTCTCACTTCAGAACAAATGATGCTGATAATTCAATGTCATGTGCCATTTGCTCAGCATTTTTCCAACCACGTGCAAAGTTTTCACGATAAGCAGTGTTTTGGCTAACAGTGCGGTTCACATGGAAGAAGAAAAATAAAGACTGCTGCCCATAAAATAAAGATGTGGTGCTACAGCGATGTCTTTTACTGATGAGCATAGAATCACAGAATCATAGAATGGCCTGGGTTGAAAAGGACCACAATGATCATCGAGTTTCAACTCCCCTGCTATGTGCAGGGTTGCCAGCCACTAGACCAGGCTGCCCAGAAATATAAGAATGCCCAGCATATAAGAATGCCCAGCAGAATGCCCAGCGTATCCCAGCATATAAGAATGTGTCTGAAAAAATACACGTTTTCAGTAATTCGTCATCACTCTTCTGTGAGACCCAGTTTTAATGCAAGAATTCAATGGCAAGGGAAAACTCCCAAATAACCTCAATTCTCAGAAAAATCAGATTTGCCTACTGATCTTATCTAAGCAGTAATAACCCTATAAATGAGTACTTTTTTTTTTTCTAATAGGTTTTGACGGTAAGAGAGTATTGATTCCTTCAAGAAGAATGTTAATGGTCACAGTGCTACTCATCAGGAAAAATGAATCTGTGAAAACTCCACTACCTACACATTACACTTTTTGGTTACTGCATGCTCCAAGCCTGTGGTTAGCCAAACTTAAAATGTGAGCTGTTGAATTTATATGTGCAGAGCATGGGTCACATTTTGGAGTCTGTCCAAGGAGTTCTCTCAGCTGTGGGATCCAGGAAGGCTCTTCAGGCCTGGGTGTACATCACAACCACATCTTTCTCCATAGTGGGACCCGTACCTTGCATCCTAACAAGTCTTGGGCAACAGCGGCACCTCAGCTCACCTCAAGTCCCTGACTTGGGTGGCAGGCCTTAGCCCACTGTTCACTCTTATTTCATAATCTTAGGAAATTAAGTCTGTTAAAAAATCACTACTTGTTGCCCATGGGCCTGGTATCATTCTATACATCTGCTGGACTAATGAAGGTAGACTTCAAACAGCTTGCCAACTTCCCTCCTTTACCACTGTTAACGTGTCATTTTCAGAATGTCAAAGGACGTGGGACAGACAAGAGAAAGCTGGGATTGCATGCGGACACTGTGCACACATTTGCATGAGTAGAAAATCTCCCAAATCACAGACTTTTCTGTCTAGAGGCATGATCCATCCCTGGGATATCAAGGATTTCATTTTTGCTTAGAAACTTAATGATCTTGTTGCTTTCAAGGAGCTGTCATTCTATTTGTACCATACAAAATACAGATACAGTCTTTTTTTTCTATGTGTGTGTACCACAGTCACTACTCTGAGAAAGGGGGAATCTGAAAAGTGAGCAAAACCACCACTTACAATTTGCCTATAAGAGTGCTTAGATATTTCTTAATGCACTGAGGAATGCAAATCAATCCCCCCCAGAACAACTCTATCCATCCAACCAGGATCCCAATGCTGAATGCAAGTGCTGATGGACATCTTTAGGGGCTTAATTATCCAAAGTGCTAGGAAACCACAAGTTCCATGGTCACAGGTATGCAACAGCTTTGAAGACTGAGCTACTTGTATTTAAAAGCTTCAGCGGAGATTTAGCAACTTAACTTCATGAAACCAACTCTGTGGGTTTCATTTGTATTCCAAAGGCAAATACTATCCCAGTTTTGGGAAGAGACAAGGAGGACAGCAAGATGCTGAAAGTGCCCTAAGCTGCAGTGGGTGATGAGGACGTGCTGGGACCTCGTCTGTTTTGGTTGCTCTGTGGGAATCAAGGGGTCACACTGGGAGACCACTGGGAGAAGGGGAAACCCAATATCATCATCAAAGAAAAGGGAAACAAGACATCAGCAACAGTCCTGCATCTGTGAGCAGGTCACAGCCAAGGTGCTCTGTTTCCCTCTACTGGTAAAACCTCAAGATTTATTTTTTTATATATCACTAGAATTCTGGGGTTTTTTTGCTGGAGGTTTTCTGCTGGAGGTGTCTGTGTGGCACTGTGTGCTGTGCGTGCCCATGCATTGTGTGCTGAACAGTGCCTGTGAGCATATCCAGGTTTCTTGTTTTCTTCCAAATCTCCCTCAGCTCTCTCTCTCTTTGCTGAGCTCTGCCATACAGCCAGCTCCGTTTCATGCTGTTGACTTCAGCAGAGTTGGGCATGAATCTAAATTATTAAGAAATATTTCAAGGTGATTTATGCATGTTTGGGAAGGTGTCATTGATTTCTCAGCATGAAAGCAATGCCGCAACACTAACACTACTCTTCGGCAGTCTAACACTTTTTTTAAAGAACTGCTGCTATTTGGTTGTGTTCAAAAGACAGAACAGAGATTCTGTTGTAGGAAAGTCTCAAGATTACGAGCTGGTAAGAAGATGAGGTAATTGTACACATGGCACTGAATGCACTATCTAGATATTTGAATTGCTCAGTCAGACCACACGGCCCACAGCCAGCTCCAGTAAGACCTCATGCACGATCCTCTGCTTCCCATTGCCAAAGAAAACATCAGTGTTCACAACCATTAGAGGACTTTAGAAGTAAGCAAAATTAATTTAGGAAGGAGCTTTCTGAGCTTTCACAGGCACCATCTTATAGAGACATGGGTCTCCTTCCAGCTTACAGTCTTTCACTATCTTGGGGTCTTTCAGGGCGTTTCTTCCTTTCCACGTGACATCCCCAACAGCAGAGGTTTCCCATGTCCTGCTACCAGGGTTAGCATTTTACACTGGGAATGCATTTGAGTTTTTCCACATGTGATAAAAACAAATGGCGAATTTCATCTCTAGGAGAAATAAGTGACTGTTACACTTACCTGCAAGTGCTTTTCTTGGAAAGTCCAGTCGTTCATGCTCACATAGTTCAGTTTAACACGACTGTTAGATTAATTGAGCTATTCAGCATGTCTGGTCACAAAGTATGTTGTAACTAATTTCAGAAAGCCCTGGGCAGGCTGGCAGGGCCTAGGAGTGCAACCAGAGGTATTGCCATACAGACTGTTGGGTCTCACAGCGAGTTGACATTGAAATTAATTTACCATTGAAGAAAGTGATGGGATGTGAGGAAACAATGCTTTTGGACAAATTGCTCTGCTTCTGTTGCTCTCAACACTCCGCTTTTTGAATACATGTGTACTCTGTAAACGTAGTCAAGAAAACACATGCTTCATTGAAACCCTCAAACCTGGCTGTGTTGGAAAGTTGTTCATACTATGTGTTAGGTCTGCAAATTCAGTAAATGTTAGAGGAGGAGCTTGTTTCTATTCCATATCACTGGTGGAAAATAGCTGCTTAATTCAGCCTAATCTCTACTACTCAAGATAATAGGATTCCAGGGACATTACTCTCAGAATAGCTGGAAAACCGTGACTGCCTGCAATAACTGTGGGCAAAATTTAACTCCCTTCTGCACTGTTGTTAATGTGCAAGAAAGCGTGAGCTCAGATAGATGAGCCAATCTCTGTTTGATTTGCAAGATAAGCCATTAAAAAGAAAAAAACAATCATTTCATAGTAAACTGAGCACGATTAACTGGCTTCTGGGGAAGATCGACATTTTTCCAGGGACATTTCTGAAAGCAGAAAAGGACCACAACAGCAAAACCACATAAATTAGAAACTCTAGGGAACACAGCATGAGAGAGAATGGATCTTTTTGTTAACCCTCAGTAAATGATATGAAAGTGGGCAATTTTCAGATCTCTGCCATTTGGAAATGAGGGAATTGAGTGATGCTGGATCATACATCCCATGACTTAACAATTTTTCAGTACTCTATTACACGTTTTGCTTGGCTGGGTGCCTCTCTTTTTTTACTTCGGTCCATAATGAACATAAATGCCTTCGGCATGACAGTAAGGCTGGTCTCTTTCCTCACTCCCCCTCTTTTGGGGGTCAAACATTCACACAGTGCAATCAGATCTGATGTAACAAAGAGGGAAAGGAAGAACCAAGGCTTTTCGATTTCACGTTTCATGTGGCCCCAAACATTTTGTAAGTATAGTTTCTACAGCTGGAATCCCTGAAGAGAAGCAGAGGACAGCAGTGATACTCTGAATACCTATGCAGCAGGTTAAAACCTTTCTTCTCTCTGCATTTTTTATTTCTTTAATGCTTCTGCATTTCGATGCACAGAATTTTAATGTAGATTCCAATCAGATCATCAAAAAAATTGAGTTTGTAGTTAAATTGTATCACAACTCAGCAAGACTTGATGGGTGGATGCACTGAGAGTCTCGTGGTCTTGTTCTCAGTTTTGCACAGATATTCCATGTATTTGGGTGTAAGTTCTGACATCTGTGATTCCGTGACAGAAGAAAGGCAGAATTACTTATCCCTGACTGTGCTTAGAGATAATGGGGGAAAAGACTAAACAGAAGCTAGTGTTTATAAATGCAGGAAAGAGCCACTAACAGCAGAAGAGCTGAACTACCCTAGGGGACATATGCAGAGGTGCCAGGATCAGCAGTAATTCTGCACATGGCAGGCACCTTCAATCCTTGGTCTAAAGCCTCAGCATGCAGCGTGCCCAACAGGCTATTTCTGGCCTCAGTTTTGTACCTTGTCACAGATATCCAGCAAATCTCACCAGTTCCTTTAAGACCATCACTCCGCTCTCCAGAACTGGTTTGGGTTGCCCCATCTGCCCCTGCCTGCCCACTCCTGCCCCTGGGATTTTGCCCCAGGCAGGTTTGCCAGGTGGCTTCCTCATGCTGCTGTGGGGTGGCTGATGGCCCTGTGCAGGATGAGTGGCTGAAGTACTCCCGCCAATATACACACTCATTCGATGAGTTAATCTTTGGCAATTACAGTCTGGTACATGGCCTAATTAGTTTTGCACCTTGTAGTTATAAGTTCATTTACTGTGTGTTTCCCTTCTTTGCCAATGAAAACATCGCACAAGTCAGCTGACAGCTCACTAAATTCCAGACACATAACTTCTGTTTCTCTCCCCCTCCTCACAAGGCCTATCGCCCAGAAGAGATGTGGGTTAATTTGACAGGATGTCTCTGACAAATGGGTTTTATCTGTTACTCATTTTCACACTTAAGAGTTTTTATTCATTTCAGACTTTCATTTTCCAGAAGTTGACGTTTAAAAAACTATCCTGTTATTCATTGGTCCTTCTTTTCTTTTTACTCTCAGTAAAAATCCTCTATAAATCAGGAGCTACCTCGTTGAATAAATATAAATATTCTGTTTTAAAACCCATGTAAGATTAGAGGTCGTTTTCTTAAGGGAACATGTTGTACAACCACATCTTAATTACAGATACTGAAAAAAAAAATTAAAAAGCAGTTTTCTGAGAAAAGCATGATCTGAAACAGTTACAAGAAGCAGTAATACGAGTGGGTTTGCTGTTGGTCTTTTTGGGAGCAATAAGAAATTATGAAGGTTTGGCTGGCTCCTGTCCGGAGAGCTTGAACAGGACCGGTGTGAGTGGAAGAGCAAAACCCAACTGGAGCCTCTCTGCCAAACATTTGCATCACATCATGCACCAAAACCCCAAACTGTTTTATGCACACAGACTGTACGACACACTGACAGCAGGGTGGCCGCTGGAATTACTTTGCCTATGTAATGCGAGTTGTTCAAAAAGCACTGTTACAGTCCGTGGTATTTTTGAGACAGATCATTTCCAAGTCTGTGTGAAGTATGGGAGAGGGCATTTTTCCCTCCTCATTTGGATGGATATTCTGTCTTTTACAGTCTCCAGAGATATGGAGGAGAGCGGCACATATTTTGTCACTAGGAATGAATGGGTGGCCCTTGGGAGAAATGCTCCATTTCTTCTGAAGGCCATACAGATTTCTGCGTGGTGGGTTCTCAGTCTGAACATTACTGGCATTTTTGCGGGGGCTGTGGGACTTTCCAACACCCTACTTGGGAGCAGCCTTACTGTCATCATTCACTGCTGGAAGAGCGTTTTCAGCCAGTAAAGTAATTCAGCTGTGTGAATTTATTCGTGAGCTTACAGATATGCCATTAGACGTGGGGTCAGCAGTTTGGGATGGCCATAAATACTCCCTCGTGGTTATGGCTGATATAGCAGCAAGGAGAAGGGGTTTGGACAGGAAACCAGCAAATTGTTGCTGTGTTCAGCAGCCTCCTGGGGCCTCCAGCAGACCAAAAGTGAATACTTTCATACTGGCTCTTACCTGATGGCTTTACAATAAAAGTAAAGCTATACAAGCACACAGCATGCTGCAAACTCCAGCTTGGTAGCGTGGGTGAGAGACATGTTTCTGAGTTAATTTTTCATAAGAGAAAACTAAGAGATTTGTGTTCTTCAGCTACGGTAGACCTTGTGTGGACAAGATGAGTCTGCAGCAGTGTCTGCCAACAATCCCATCCTAGAGAGTATTCACTACAAGAGGACATGATGATAACCATTTGCAGCTACTGAATATTAGAGAACATGATTTTCATAGAATTGCGGAATCCTTAAGGTTGGAAAAGACCTCTAAGATCACCCAGTCCAACCATCCACCTAGCACCAATATTGCTCACTAACCACGTCCCTCAGTGCCACATCTAAATGTTTCTTGAACACCTGCAGGGCCGGAGACTCTACCACCTCCCTGGGCAGCTGTGCCACTGCCTGACTACTCTTTCAGAAAATCCTAATATCTAACCTGAACCTCTACTGGTGCAGCTTGAAGCCATTCCCTCTCGTCCTAACACTGTTACTTGCAAGGTGTTTATCACTGTAAGCCCAGATTTGGAGAAATAAGTCATCAAATAAAAATGTTAGGAGATAGATGGAGAAAATGTCACATTTTTTTCAGACCACAGGAATCTGTCGCCATGGAGATCCTCTTTTTTTCTTTGAAAATGTCTCAAATCTTATGGATGGAGCATATGTGATAGAAGTAAAACAATATCATCAAGAATTCACATTAAACATTTTAGAAAGAAATTTCTGAGCAGCAACCAACTTTGACAGACTGTTCATGCAGCAAAAATATGCTTACAGTCTTTTCCTTAAGAGCTTTTTCTTTCTAATGTAAAGCAACTAAAGATTTTATTTTCAAAACTGGCTTATATTTAAGGACCTTATGATACATATGGCTGAAGGACTTCACTATTTTGTTGTAGTTTTGTACAGTGAAATGCTCTTCCTAATGAGAAGCAATTCATAGTAGCATAGAAGTTGTAAGAGATGTAGTCTGGTTTTAGGCTTAGCCATGAATGAAACTCCTGTAGCCATACGGCCCAAGTTGTAGAAATGGTGCTCAACCATCCTTCCACATTTCACATTGGATGGGTTTTGCGGTCAAATGTAATTGCAGAGCAGAAAAGGCATCTCTTGCCCTCCACAAAACATAAGAAGACGGGATGAAGCATAAAGTCAGAATAAATATCCCAATGTGCTTACGCTAATCTAAGGGAAGGAAAACTGAGTATTTACTCTTAATCAGGATCAGATTTGTCCTGCTGGACCATGTGGTAGTAATCTCTACGGAGATGCATTTATCAAGGATGGCAGTGAGAACTACAGTCCTGGGGCCAGGAGAAAGCAACAGTGTCCCTGGCTCTGGTGCCTACATGGTCCAAGGAGCTAGTCCATGGTTGAAGGAGCTTATCCATGGTCCAGGGAGCTAGGCAGCCTCATTGGGAACAAGAAAATGCAAGGCACCCTTTGAGTGGGACAGGTTGTTCTGCAGTGCGTTTGCACTATGAATATCCAGGATGCTGCCTAGGTGCTGAGACAAGACTCTGCTTTCACTTTTCCTTTTTTCCTCAGTTACATGGGTAATAAGTAACGCAAAGGAAACATACAAGGCATTTCCTTCGTAGGTGAACAAAATCACTAGTTGGAGCAACAAAATAGCTTCAGCTTCACAGAACTGCAAATACTCTATTGAGGACAATTCAGAAAACTTGAGCTGAAAATGTAGAAAAATTGGTGCTTAGGGTAAATGGATGTTGGAAAATCATGAACTCAGAAATTCCTGCAGCTAAGATCTATCTGTCCTATGAAATTCTTCAGACGAAAGCAATGGTTTCTGCCATTTCAAGAGGCCATCTTCATAATAGTTGGTAATCATGTGGTACTGGGAATAGTGAGTGATTCCATTTGCATTTCTTTAATGAGTTGGAGATTTTTGTGTTCTACCCACTGAGCTATGATACTAGAAACAGTAGTTCTATCTGACATGAGTTGAAAGCATTTAAAAGAGAGAATTATACTCTGTGTCTTTTATCGGTGCTGAACCTTCTTACAGTGTGTTTATATACATTCATTTGTGTTGATGATAACATTTGGGCTGTTGCAGCCTGTGCTTCAGGTTTTCAGGCAGCAAACATATGCTGCCTATAGCAAAGTCTCCTTCAGGAGTATTTGAAAAATATTTGTAGGCATTGGTCCTCTGTGTCTTTGCCAGGGTCTCTGATAATTTGGTGATTATCCCATCTGCAGATAACTCTGTTAATAAAGAAATGACCACAGAGTTCTTTCAAACTTCTCCAGATTTAGAAGCATGAATCTCAGCTGCTTAATCCACAGCAATGCAAAGAACTACCTGTATGTCCATGAGAATTCAGGCAAGGGATACCATTTTCACTGGGTTATTTAGATCTTCTCAGACAGATTGGCCTGTTCCCTGTCACCCATACCTTGGCACTGCCATTGCAGTTCTACCCCATTATTTCTCTTCTGAGATTGTTTAGTCTGGAGAAGAGGATGCTCAGGAGAGACTTTATAGCTCCCTACAACTGCCTGAAAGGAGGGTGTGGTGAGGTGGGGGGGTCAGCCTCTTCTGCATAAGTAGTGACAGGACAAGAGGGAATGGCCTCAAGTTGCAGGTTCAGGGGAGGTTCAGGTTAGATGTTAGGAAAATCATCTTCTGTTAAAGAGTGGTCGGGCACTGGAATGAGCTGCCCAGAGAGGTAGAGGAGTCACTGTCCCTGGAGGTGTTCAAGAAATATTTAGACATTGTACTAAGAGACATGGTTTAATGGGGAAATATTGGTGGTAGGTGGGTGGTTGGACTGGATGATCTTGGAGGCCTTTTCCAACCTCAAGGATTCTATTATTCCATGATTTTTGTTCACCTGAAATACTCACACAGCACAGCATCATCCATAAGTCCTACAGTGCCGCTTTCTGTGATTAATAAAGTCAGTTAAGGAGTGAGTGAGTAGATAGTGAGCATTTGGGAGGTGCTGAAAACATAGCACTTTATCTTCTGGCCAACCTGGATGCACCTAATCTCATCCATAACAAACTCTCACAAATGTGTCACTAGCCAAAGAGATTGTCAGGTTTGGGAACTGAGAAAGACTTCATTTCCTGCTGCGGCCAGATTCAGAATTAGTAAACCTGCTTGTTCTTACTGCCTTTCCTTAAAACCTGCTGCAGCGCCTCTCTCCTCTGAGCTAGAAGCCTTCATTTCTACCCAAGACTCATCTGCAGCCAGCTTCCTGTTTAGAATAACTCTTTTCTCCCCTTGACATTCATGCTTTGTATTTGTTCCACTTAAGATGTTCCCCAAAGACAATGTTAGGGAATTGTACGCTATATTCCAGACAATGTCTCAGCATGGGTTTGTAAAAGGGTGTTAGTTTCAGGGGCTGCACCTTGGTAATCTCTGGTCTTTACCCTGTACTGACTGCAGAGTCTCCTTTGCTCTAAGAGATGTTAGCCGTGGTTTTGTTACTTCGCTGTTCACTTTCTATTTCAGCTTGATTTTGGCAATACTACTTAGCTAACAAGAGATGGCCTGCTCTGTTGATTATATCCTTTCACTCTAAGTAGACCCTGTCTTTGTTTCCCACATTATTTTAAATGATAAATGGTCATCCGGTTGATCTTGAGGACCTTCCCCCTCTGCTTAGTGCACAAATTTAGCATAGTTAATGTATATAGTTTCTGTATCTTTATGGTATGGATATTCTTAGCACTTTTCACAGACAAACATTTTAATTCTTTAAATTGTTAAGTCACATTCCTTGCTTTGTCCAAACTTGCCCTTTTGGAATTAGTGTAACTGTTACTCATAAAATTCCTCATGTTCATTAATCCCCCGAAATTCAGATTAATCAGTTCAAAGTTATTTTCTGTTCCCATCTGTCCTCCCTACTTTCAAAAACCACTGTCTGGTAAAAAAGTCTATTGGCTTGCAGATCTGGGAAAATATATGTCTAAGTATTTTTCACATTTTTGCTCCAGATTATCACAAAGAAGTCAGAGGTGTAGGAGACGGTGATTTCAGCTGTTCTGTTGTGGTTCAGAGCAGACTAACTGTGCTTTGTATCATCAAAAAATAATTAGCTATAATATGCTATTACCTTCTAATATTGGTGTAATTGCCCGTGTGAACAGTCAAATTCTTTCTCAGAAACTTGAAGCAGTTCATGCTCTATCACTTTGCTTGACATTTTGCAGAAGGCGCTGGGATTTCAAAGAGATAAAACAGTTTTGACATCAATGTTACCAATAATAGAATCATAAAATCACAGAATGGTTTGTGTTGGAAGGGACCTTTAAGATCATCTAGTTCCAACCACCATGCTATAGGCAGAGATACCTCCCTCTAGACCAGGTTGGTCAAGGCCCCACAAGCTTTGCCTTGAATGCTTACAGTGAGTGGGCATTCACAGCCTCTCTGGGCAACCTGTTCCATTGTCTGACCACCCTCACAGTAAAGAATTTCTTCCTAATATCTAGTCCAAATCTACCCTCTTCCAGTTTAAAGCCATTTTCCCTCATCCTGTCGCTACATGTCCTTATAAGAAGTCCCTCCCCAGCTTCCCTGTAGGCCCCCTTCAGGTACTGGAAGGCCGCTATAATATGGTCTCCCTGGAGCCGTCTCTTCTCCAGGCTGTAGAGCCCCAACTCTCTCAGCCTGTCCCCATAAGGGAGGTGCTCCAGACCTCTCATTGTTATTTTGTGGCCCTCCTCTGGACCCACTCCAACAGCTCCATGTCCTTCTTGAGCTGGGGGCTCCAGAACTGGATGCAGTACTCCAAGTGGGGTCTCACAAGAGCAGATTAGAGGGGCAGAATCTCCTACCTCAACCCTTCCCTTGATGCAACCCAGGATACAGTTGGCCTTCTGGGCTGCATGTGCACATTGCTGGCTCATGTTGAGTCTTTCATCAACCAGCATCCCCAAATCTTTCTCCTCAGGGCTGTTCTCAAGCTGTTCTCTGCCCAACCTGTATTTGTGCTTGGGATTGCCCCTACCCAGGTGCAGGACCTTGTACTTGATCCTTCAGATCAGACCAAAGGCCCAACTGACTTGCTTGCATGGTTCCCACAAACAACCTGCCAAGTGAGGGGGAATGTCCATGGGATCTAGACAACCTTAGGCTGGAGAATTGCAGGCACAGACACGTCACAGATTCTCTTATTATTATTACATGATGCCCACAGAGGCTCTAAGGAAGCACCTAGCACCCAGATCTCAGCTGCATACAGCTGACTTATAATAATATTTTATTTTACTTTTACTTGGGACAGGAGAGGGGAAGCAGAAGTTCCCCAGTCTTGTAGGCTGGAGAAATGCTGGGGAGGTCAAGGCACTGACAGGCACTGATGGGTGAGAGGTCCCTGGCTCCCTGCAGAACCTGAGCTGGTTGGTAGGTCTGGGGTAAAGGGAAGGTGTAGGACCCCAGGTTTCTGCCCTTCAGCTCACTGTAGAGATTTCCATCAGGGTAGCTGTAGAAAAGCACTGACTTGGGGAATATTTGTGTGGTTCCCTATCCCCATGGATAGCATCCCACCCGAGCAATGAGCAGGCTGCCCCAAGGGGGTGTCACTTACAGCTGGCGTTCATGGGTGAGCAGTTAGTCTCCTGAGAGTCTCACGGAGGTGGCATGTCACAGGATGACTGCTCACTCCCTGTGGGTACTGATTCTAGGACAAGTTGCAAGTGTTCCAACACCACAGCTCTCCATTCCTGAGGTGGGTGGCAGTGACAGCTGTGTCTGTGTGAGTCATCCTCCGTGCACGCTAACAGGGCTCTGCAGGCTCGGTGGCACTTGCTTAGCTCACTGTAAGGGATGCTGGCAGGCCTGGCAAAGAGGACCTCAAAACTGGGATTTGTCTGGATGACAAATCAGAGCCTGGTCCTATCCTGAGAAGGTGATGGTGGGACACATTGCAGCTGATCTGTGGAGTGTCCGTGGCTGTGCATGGTGTGTGGTGAGTGTGGCTGCCCTCAGATGGTGGATGTGGCCACAAGTGACATGGCTCAGCAGTCACCACAATGTGGCGAGTCACAAAGCACCAACAAACTTCCCCATGCAGACTTCTCAAAGTATCTGCTGACAACGAAGCCAAGTACTTGGAGGTGGCTGTCAAAGGAAAAAGATGAGGTGCCGTTAGGAGAAAACAGTAAACCAGTTCATCAGTGTAGGGAGAGTCTCTGGGTGACATTTTCATAACATTCACAGACTTTTAAAAATGCAGGAGAATTAAACCATCATTTGAAACTGCCCTCCTGAGATTTTACTTGAATGTAATATATTTCAATTACTGTGTATTCTAAATTCCCATGATAATATACAATCTTCAGAGACTTACAATGTGTGCTGGTTGAAATCTGAGCTAAATTAATAAAATCTTTTTTTTTTTTTTTTTTTAAGGAAAAAAAGAGAAATAATCTACTTGGCTGCAAATGCCTCAAGGAATGATGAGCAGAAAAGACACAGAATAACTGGGGAATGATTTTGAAAGCAATACATGCAGGCCAATTGCTCAGAGCCAGTGCCAGAAAATAAGGCAAGACTTCTTTTATTAAACATGATTGCTGTGACCTTCTCTGGTTAACCTACGGAAGGAAAAATGAGCTATGCACCGTGTATGATTTGTTGTTGTTACAGCTGGGCTGTTTTTCAGTGAACTCATAGAAGCTGGAATGTTTATTTTGATTTACTTTCGGTTTATTTCTTTTTTTTTTTCTCTTAAAAGAGCATGAAACATCTAGCATACATGTAGCCTTCTCTGAGCACTGTGGCTGCAACCCCCCCTCTCAGCTCCTTTCTATCTGTGAGCATCACAGCCATGCCTTTTCCTACCTCCCTCCTTCCAGGGGCACTGAGCGCTGTTCTCCTGAGAGCTGGGCTTGCAGCTGCACTGACCCTTGGGCGAGGGCTGGCAGAGTGAACTTCCTCTTCTCTGTCCTCTCCTGGGGCAAGCACCGCTAATGTTCCCTGGAGATCACATAAATGAGATGGAGGACAGCAAGTTAATGTATTTATGCACAGCAGAGTCAAGAGGGCCCCACTGTGCTTGAGATGCACGCTAGCACAGTTCCAGGCATACTGCAGGGACACAGCGCTGAGACCAGAGGGACAAGGACAGTGCAACTGTGTGTGTGCTTCTGTATTCTTGTCAGCCTGAAGTGCTGTGCAGAGGCACAGTAATGTATGCAGTGTAATCAAGAGTGCAAGAAAGCCCCCACAGACCTAGTGAGCTAATTGTGGCTTAGGTCATTTTCTATATGCTTTCCAAGATGTCTGCCTATACTTAATTAAAATGCCTACTGCATCTCGTTTAGCCCAGAAGGTAATGGAGGAAGAAGGTTATTAGTCTGGTGCCTGGGATATTGGCAGTGCTGATTTTTGCATGGATTGGAATTCAGCAGGCTTTCATTTTCTGAAAAATAAAGTCATCAATAAGACCTGATCACATGATTACGTTAAGGAACAATCAAATTACTAAAAAAAAAACCATCTAAAATCATAAGATCTCACTGATTCATCTTTCTGTGTCATTTCTTGGCCTCAGCTCTCACTTTGGGAAAAATATGCTTTTGACTTAAATTGAACACAGTTATTTAAAAAATATTGGTTGGAAGGAACTTCTGGAAGTCATCTAATTCAACCTACTTGCTAAAGCAGGCTCAGCCAGTGCAGGACAATGTCCATGCCCAGGGACATGCCTAATTGGGCTTTGAATATCTCTAAGGATGGAGACCTGCAACCCCTCTGAGCAACCTGTTCCAAATTCTATCATTCTTAGAGATGAAAAAGGGAGGGAGGGAGGAAGGAAGGAAGGAAGGAAGGAAGGAAGGAAGGAAGGAAGGAAGGAAGGAAGGAAGGAAGGAAGGAAGGAAGGAAGGAAGGAAGGAAGGGAGGGAGGGAGGGAGGGAGGGAGGGAGGAAGGAAGGAAGGAAGGAAGGAAGGAAGGAAGGAAGGAAGGAAGGAAGGAAGGAAGGAAGGAAGGAAGGAAGGAAGGAAGGAAGGAAGGAAGGAAGGAAAGGAGGGAGGAAGGAAGGAAGGAAGGAAGGAAGGAAGGAAGTCTAGCCTTGAGGCTGTATGCTGCATGTGCAGCAGAATGTATATAAGGTGCATGGAGTGTCTATTGGATGTCTGCAGGAAAAATGAATTTTACACCATCAGTGCTCACGGCCAGCTTAAGCATAAAATGAGTGTAAAATGTAAGTGCTGGATGAGAAGAAAAGCTTTTCTGTGGGGAGACTGAGTTTCAAGTGGTTTTGAGGAGGAAAAAGCCTGTGGCTGTCTGTGAATAGCCATATGCCCCTAGAGGACAAGTGGCAAGGAGCCAGGAGTGGTGAGCAGTGCCAGTGGTGTGTCACCACGAGGACCACCTACATGCACTTGGTGCCAAGTGCTGTTTGGCAAACAGGATGGATGCCATGTGTAAATAAATGAGTTCCATAAAACACACAGAGTTCACGCACTGAAAATTGATGGTTAGAACCCTGGTGATGCTGAATGCCAGCTGCCTCACAGCCAGTGGGGCTTCAGTGTTTGTTGTCTCTGGTAGGACTCGGTCATGCTTTGTGAGGCACCTGTGACCTCATTTAAACCACCCTGACCCCAAGAACAGAATGAAGAGCACAGCTGGACAAGTTCAGATGGAGACACTTTGTGTTTCATGGCCACTTGCTCTGTTATGGAGACTTTTCTGGTGCCCTTCTGACCATAGGCTCATGGGTGAGTCTGTGGCACCCAAGCATCTGGGCAACGATGCGCCTTGATGAGAAGAAAAATTGCAGCTGTTGTGCCATTAGCAATAGGGTTGCTGCCATCTGTTGGTTAAAATCACATGGGGAAGAGGAAGAGTCCTTAAGGGACGATGCCATCTAAGGTGCAGATCTAATGAAAAAGGCTACTTTGCAATGCAAGTCTGATGTGATCATGTTTTGCAAATGGAGAGGGGGCCAAAAAACGATAACCCTGCATTATTACATTGCACTGTTGCTGTCCTGCATATCAGCTTAAGCTGTTTGCTGGAGTGCTAGCTAAAGTTCTATGTTTTCAGAAAAATGTGATGTGAATTTAAAGCTCTAGAATAATGTTTGTAAATCTTTGAATGTAACTGTTAGATAATAAGTGTCAATATACTTCAGAGACTGCTTTACTGCACGGAAAACAAGGACATGCTTACAGAAGACATGTAAATGAGATGTGGCATAGTATCTAGACCTCAAAAAACCTATTGCAGACTATGTCTGTGGGTGTTCCCACCTACAGACTTCTTCACTCTGTAGCCATTGCTTCTTTAAATGTGATGCTTTAACATAACACTTTTCAGCACACATCTCTGAATCCACATTTGCCTGTTTCTAAATAGCCGTTCTCCCCCATAGGAGATGGTCCCATGTGGTGTGCTGAGCTGACCCGAGCTCTGCAGAATGGTGCCCTTGAGGACCTCTCTGTGGCCTCCAAGGACCTTAGCAGCCACTCACCCGGGCTCTTGCCAGCCACCTTTTGGGTACCAAAACTCTGGCTGTGGGTCTACAAATATTTCCCTTTCTGCAGGCCAGCTCCAGCAGTTTCTGGTGCTAAACCCTCCTGCATGTGTCATCAGGACTCTCAGTGTTGCCACTACTCGAACTTGTACAAATTTTGGAGCAGCCTATCAAACAGCTGTTCCACAGGTCTCTCTAAAGGCCATAAGTAGAAGTGTTTCTTCCTCCCTGCCCTGTAAGCATAGGTGAGCTCAGAATTCCTGTTTACTACATGAAGCTCTGCCCTATTTTCTGGCTGAGAGTCACAGCTACAAATTAACCAAATCCTACAGACGGAGCAGTCCTGAGAGTGATCTCTTCCTTCAGCTTCCTCCACAGGTTGTTTAAGCAAATCTACATGCACCAAACATTTTGAGAGTGAAAGGCTTCCACGATAAGTAAAATTGAACCCTCCATCACCTGCGTCCAAAATGATTTAGGTATTAAGTGTTAAACATTAAACAATGCCAGCACCAAACGTCTGAGATGTACAGCAATGCACTGTTGTCCGCTCCATGTTCACGTTCCTTCACCCTGTGCTCTGCCAAATTCCATTCTTGGAGCATGGCTACATACAGCCTGCTTGGCTGCTTACCCCCACTGAAATGTCTTACAAGGTTCAGAAATAGCTGCTGAGCATATTGTAAAGGTGTGGGGAGTACCTAGGGGTGTTTCTGGGCCCTCTCACTGGAAGTACACGTGGGCAGAAACACTAACATTTGCAATTAAAAGCATGTCTGAGGTAGGGTTTCTGAAGTTTGGATTTGGTCAAGAGACTGAGGCACTGTGGTTTCCGGATTTCTTTCCATGTGGGTTGTATGGAAAATGATCTCCTCAAACCTCTCCACATGGCTCCCGTTGACATAGGTTGAAGAACTCATACCCATGTGTGATCTGACAGTCATTGCTCCTCGCAGTACTCCAGTCCCACTGCAGCAAAGGGTCAGATTCCTTCTGCAGTGCAGCTGTGTTGCCTGGTTATCGCAGAAGTGCTTCCAATTTGGAAAATGCTTTTCAGTTTTGATGGGATCTTTGCAGAATGGGTGGAAAGCAGGTGGAGAAGAGCCAGTTACCCCCAGCAGTCTATAACCCCAGATGAATTCTTGCTCTCTTCAGTAGGAAATACTGAAGAAAGACTCAGGCGCTGGAAGCCTGCCTGCGGCTTTCACCAGAGATTTAAAGGAAAATTAGTTGGCTAGATTAAACACTGGCTTACTCATTCTTGTAAATCACAGCTCGTCATACTTAATTCTTATTTTACTTTTTGTGCAATAATTATAGGTTGGGGATGTGTTCTTATAATAAGCTAAGTAGATGAGCTCTTACAAGGCTTACTGCAAAATTGTTGATGAATATAGACTAGAGACATACACAACGGATATGACGACAGCAATATGTAAAAGAGGAGATATTGGACCCTGACCATTCTCGGCTGTCCCAATGCTTAATTTCTGGGCCATGCCTTCATTCAGTTTTGCACATGGTCCAGTGTGTATTGGAACTGGTAGGTGGAGCATCCCTGTGTGTTTCATTTAGCATATGTTGTGGACCTGTTGCCCATGAGAGTGTCTAATCTCCTTTTTCCTCCTGTCCTCTTTCCTTCACAACTTTCTTGTTTAAACAAATTGCAGAGGTTCACTACCCTGCTGAGTGAAGAAGCCCTTTTATCTACCTTAACCCAATCTACTATTACTTCCATCGCTCTCCACCTAGTTCTAATATCTGGGATATGATGAATAACAGTTCTGCATTCACCTCATCCACTGCCTTTATGATTTTGCAAATGTTGGTCATAACCCCTTCTCCACCTCTCCTCTCCAAAGCATTTTTAGCTTTTCCTTACCTTAAAATGTTTTATCATTTTAGTTGTCCCTTTCTGCCCTTTCTCCAATTCCACCATATCCTGAAGAGAGCATGGCTTTGCAATGAATTGCATGCAGATTACACAGTGGAATTCCCTAATTTCAGACCCAGTAGCCCTGTGTAAGGTGTGCTCCAGTGTCTCAGTCCCACAGTTTGCCTCATCAGAGAAGAGCTTGTCTGCTCTCACCATGCTGCTCCAACGACATCTGACTGCATGGACCCCAGGAAGAAAGTTCTAACTAACCATATGAGAAATTATGATAAACATAGGTCAGTATTATCCCTATAATTCCCATTTACATACAGAGGGAAATTGACCCAAAAGGGCAGTTAATGATGTAAAGAGTACTTTGGCTTATTGTACTGGTGAAGCATGAACCTGCCTTTTCAAGAGGAAAAACAAGTGCAAGGGACATGACTGTGGTGTCTGGGTGCTCTTTGAGCAATGCTACGCCAGCATTGGGTTTAGGAAGTGGGGGAAAAAAAAAAATGAAGTTGGGACAGGTTCTCTTGCTAAAGGCAACAGTTTTCTGGGGCTTTTCACAAGGTAATAGCAAAAAATAAAATGCAACACGTCAAGCATATAAAAACACCTCTTGAAGCTGTGAGAGCACTTGGTGGTTACTGAAGGTTTTTCTGAGAAGTGCAATGACTAACATGTTTTCTGAAACAATCCTATTCCCTGTTTAGCAGCTGGCCACCTACTGCTACCCTGCTGTGGCTGTTGGGAAGCGGACAGCCCACCACTGCTGTCTGGCAAAAGACAAAGGCAAAAATACCTCCAGAAAAACATAGCATTGAATGGGAGTTTTGAAAAGTCCTCAGGGATCTCTTCAGCCCTTCTACTTTTGGTGCTGTTCATGCAGAATTGCTGCTTGTGGGTTTGTTACATTCCCATGGCTCCGGTTGCAAGGCCTGGACCCGGTGGGGAAAAGAAGAATGTGGTTCTGAGAGAATAAGTTCCTATAGATTGCTGTTGTTTGCAGTTCATGTTAATACTGCATCTCCCTTGAGCCTCCCATGCTCTCCCTCTAATAAATCTCCCTTCGTTTGATGCAAGATGATGTGCTCATCTCTTCCCTGTGCTGAGAATCCCTGTTCTTTCATAAATCTAACCTGATGTGTATTCACCCGTCCTTGACTTAAAGTGGTTGGGCAGCTGCTTTTGTGCATACAAAGGGTGGATGCATTAAAGATGCTCAAGGCATACCTGATAGGAGTAGATCCCATGAGAGCTCAGTGCTGCAATACCTTTCTCTGCCTTTTTTAATCTTCCTCTCTTTACAAGGACCTCCTGAGGGTATTTCAAGACATTATCCAACAGTTCCTCTGCAGAGTTCCAGGCTGTTGCCAGGAGCCACTGCTGTTCCCTCACAGTGCTCTTTCAGTGGGGCAATGTGGCTGCCATATCTCAGCTGCCTCTGCCACACCTCCACTGAAGCTCAGCATTCACATGGAGATCAGGTTTAATGCAGGTTGGCCCCACCATTTCGTAGTGGGTTTCTGCCTTGTGCTCGCCCTCTGTAACGGTGCTTCTGTATGTGAACCACCCTCAGTATATCACTACAGACACTGACGTACACCTGTACACACATACACACGGAGCGGATGTATTCCTGATGGAAGACAGTCCTGATAATTACATGAATAAAATATTATGGATAATGGAAATAAAATCAATGCACCCAGGCAGGAAGTAAGCAAGTCACCAATATGAAATGCACGTTATACTGCTGACAGGCGTTTTAATATAGCTTGTGAATAAGGGATTTATTTATAAGAAAAAAAGCTCAGACAAAGCCTCAGAGTCTAATTATTTATCCAGCTTTGTAATTATTAGTTATAAATCTCTAAAATGGCTGAGAAAGTGGGGAGATGCCAAGTCTGGCTGTGTGAAATGCTATTGCTGGAAGCGGTGTTATTCCTGACGATATATTATGACCAAAGACACAAGAGAATTTCCATTTTCTGGGAGCGCTGCCTTTTTGCAGCAAGAAATGTGCTTTCAGTGATGGCTTTAATATCAAGTTACAGGCTCTGGCCACACAGGAGAGGAGGAATAGAGGTAGCTGAACTTTTCTGGATTAAGTGTCTATTATATGGTTGCCAGGGACGACAGGGGATGGGGTTTAATGACCCAGGTGGTCCTTTCATATTCTGCACTCATATCCTCCACTATCGAAATGGTTCCTCGGGGATCTGCCTGATCAAATACCAACAGCACTAAATCCTGAGACCTGTTGGAAAAGCATTGGCCTAAGTGATATAAGATGTGCTGAGGCAGAAAGGAGTGTGCAAGGCAGCCAGTCACAGCTTATCCTGCCCCAGCCCCAAGGCTGGTATATTTGAAGCTGCCACTGTAGCTGGTGAAGCAGTAACACCCATATAATGTAACCAGTAGGGTCTCCTGGTACAGCAATCAGTTCCCCTTTCAGTTTTAACTGCACCAAAGGTGAATACCAAGAACGAGTGATGTGCCCTTGCATGATTTTTTACAGGGCTATTCCATAACTGGACACTTACAGTAGGAGTATGTTAAGTGTACCTCCCACAGATGTCTACTGGTATTTATAATGACAGCCCAAGAACTGGACCACCAATGAACTTAGAGCCCTTGTTAGTATAAAAAAAATGGTACAGTAATCAAGCATAGGAAAAAGCCAGTTAACATTTGCCATCTGGGTTAGAAAGTCCCAGACAGCAATGATAAAGAACACTGCCATGACGGGAACAAGACTTAGACAAATTCTGGGGTACTTGACACCTACCAAAGGATGCTGAGCAGTGGAGATGGGACCTCCGGATAGGGATGTTCATGAGCACCTGTGTGGGATCCGCTTTCTGTGGCGTGGAGGATGCAGCAATGAGAGGACAACGCTGGGAGCTGGTGAGCTCTGTTTACAGCCCAGGTTTTGAGGTGTATGTGTGGTGGGTTGTAGAGGGAGCAAGCATGCCCAGCCCAGCTACAGTCTAGAGGGACTGCAGACTAATATTTCCTGCATTTTCAGTGTGAAATTTTCCATACTATACTGATAAAACTTATTTGTGGTCACTTGCAAATCATTTGACAGAAGAACAGATTTGCACAGAATTACTCCACCAGTTTCATCTCCAGCAATGTAACTACCCAGACACCATTCAAGTCTGGCTCAGTACAGGTTAGTGACTGACCTGCTGGAAAGGAGCTCTGAAGAGAAGGACCCGGATGTTTTAATGGACAGCAGGTTAGCCATGAGCCAGTTGTGTGCCCTTGTAGCCAAGAAGGCCAATGGGATCCTGGGGTGTGTTAAAAATAGCATGGTCAGCAGATCGAAGGAGGTCTCCTCTGCCCTGGTGAGGCCACATCTAGAGTACCATGTCCAGTTTTGGGCTTCCCACTTCAAGTAAGATGGGGAACTCCTAGAGAGAGTCCAGTTGAGGGCCACAAAGATGATGAGGGGCCTGGAGCACGTCCCTCATGAGGAAAAGCTGAGAGATCTGGGGCTGTTCAGCCTGGGGAAGAGAAGGCTGAGAAGGGATCTAATCAATGCTTATAAATATCTAAAGGGCAGGAGACAAGTGGATAGGGCCAGGCTCCTTTTGGTGGTGTCCAGTGAAAGAACAGTGGGCACAAACTGGAACATGAGAAGGAACTTTTTACTGTGAGGGTGACAAAGTACTGGAACAGGCTGCCCAGAGAGGTGGTGGGGTCTCCTTCTCTGGAGGTGTTCAAAACTCACCTGGATGCTTTCCTGCTCAACCTACAGTAGGAACCTGCTTTTTCAGGGCATTGGACTGGGTGATCTCCAGAGGTCCCTTCCAATCCCTGAAACTCTGTGACTCTGTGATTCTATGTAGTCTAAGCTGAGAGGATACACTGCAATTCGTTGTGCAACAGCGTTGGCCTCAGTCAGACTCTCCCTGAAGGTTGCTGGAACCCACAGAAATAGGCAGTTGTCTGCCATTTGAGGGAGAGGCCAAACCTGGTCCCCCAGTCCAAGAGAGACATGGAGTTACTGGAGAGAGCCCAGTGAAGGGCCACCAAGATACTGAAGGGCCTGGAGCATCTATTCTCTGAGGAGAGGCTGAGAAAGCTGGGACTGCTCAGTGTGGAGAAGAGGAGGCTCAGGGGGATCTTAGTATCAATAAATACCCTATGGAAGGGGGCAGAGAGGTCAGAATCAGGCTCTGCTCAGTGGTGTCCAGTACCAGGCTTCACAGCCTCCTTTGGCATACCCCAGGGCCACTGACACTTTGTGTAGTGGCAGTGGGTCAAGACTGCCCACAGCTGCGTGGGTGAGCGTCTTCGTGTCCTGTCTTGTGCCCAGTGCCTGGTAAATGCCAGGAATGCAGCCTGGGCAAGTTCATGCTGTTTCCAATTAGGACACTGGCTGGCTGGCAGGTTGCTTGCTAGACCACACATGTCTTAGGGAAACCAGGAACTGCTGCCTGGGGTTTGCGAGGCAATCGGCGGTCTGGCCCAGTGGAGGAGCCCACCGCTAAACAAGGCATGATGTGAGCCCCCAAAGCCCCAAAGGATGGGGCAGTCTCTTGGAAAGAGGTTTTACAGGGAAATACTGGTACTGAGTACCCTAGGGTGCAATCACGGTAAGGCCAGGAAAGGCCAGGTTCAGGAAAGTCCCACAGGGAAGTGGGAGCTCCTGTGGGACAAGCGCTTTGGTGGCACCTCGCGGGAAGAAGAGGTGAAGAGAAGGGTTTGGTGGACACGTGTGAAATACTGATCTTACTTAGGGTGTTTCCCCACTACTGGGAGCCCTTTCTGCTAACAAGGCATCACTGTTTATCTACCTTCCTGCTTTTCAGTTCTCCCTTTCAATGAAGCACTGTTTTCAAGGCAGTGTGACGTGTGTAGGGACGGGAAAAGCTCAGTTATTTGCCAGGGATCTGATGTTTCATTAGCAACCTCTGCAAACTGGAACTCAGACTTTGCTGTTGCCAGCTAAGCCCCATCAGAAGGGTTACATCCTGCTACTATGGAAAGAAAAATTAATAATCACAAAGTTGAGACCCTGCTTGGGAAATAAAAGTACTTTTCTGCAATACAGCAGTCCAGGAGCCATTAAACTGTCAGTGGGTGGGGTAAGCAATGATTCACAGGGTTCTGGTGCCTGTAGCATGCCCAGACAGAGTTTCCTGCTGCTATTTTCCACTAGTTAGCCTTGTCGCTTGTATGCCTTGTGTAGGCTTGGTGCTGTCAGAGGTCTCATACAGCAGGAGGAAAAGGTTGGCAGAAACCAGGCACAAACTTATTTTCTGTGATGGATGGGATGCTATGTGAATCCTGTGGACTAGGTGAGGTGCGAGAAGTGGGATGTGGGCCTGGTGACTCCTCAAGCGAGTTAGGGAAAGGAAACCTCACACATGCAGGAGTGTCTGAAGGCAAAAAAAAAAAAAAAAAAAAAAGTAGGATGGCATTTACAGTGGATGAGTATTCTGTGGGGTCCCTAGCTCCCCAGTCAGCATGGCATCATGGTTGTACCACTGCAGCTGTGAAAGACAGGGGAGCAGAGCTGGATTAAAAATAACTAAAAGGGTGGTTTTCAGCCAGATCAGCTCCTATGTTTTCTCATCAGGCCGATCCACCAGCAGGCTTACTTACTGGCTATTTACTGACAAAAAACTCACAAGTTAGGGGCAAAAGCAGCTTCATGTGTGGGGAGTTTGTCCCCTGGTGTCCTGCATTTCACCAATGATTCTTGGGACATAAACCCTCAAAAGAACAGTGAAGCTCCCCAGCTTCCCCCAATGAATGTCACAGCTTCCCTCTCGCAGGTGTCAGAGTGCTACCTGCAGGCAGGCTCTGCAGGATCTGCAGCTTCTCCATGGGAGTGCTCATCCCATTCACTCTGGCTGAAATGACTCGACCCTCAGAAAGGTGTTCAGAAATTTGGCACAGACGTGACACAGACCAAAAGGGTACTTTCTGGGAAGTTGAGTATCTGCTAAATGTTGGAAATTCTTCTGGATGGCATGCAGAGATTTCTTCTACCTGGATTTTCTCTGCTTCCCTGCATTCAACACTGAACACTTTGTGACAGACAGGATGGGTCATGCTTCAGGATCAGGCTCTAATGTGGCAGAATAATAAAAAACAGCATTCAGTAGTAGAAAGGCATCTGTTGAAAGCTGTGAGTGCTGTTACATCACTGTCACACTCCAAGCAGCAGCTCATCTGGCACCAGAAGCACCTGCATGTCGAGAGGACCAACTTTCCACTAGAGGGTTGTAGTGCTGTATGGAAGATGTGCTGCTGTGGCAGGAATAGTGTGTGTGCTCTGTAGCTTTGTCAGCAGCTGAAATGCATCCTGCCACAGCCCAGCTTCCAGCAACCTCCATATCTCTGATGTACACAGCCTGCAAGCTTGGGAGAGGGTCGGTGCCCAAGTGACCCACATCCCTGCCTTCCTGAAAACCTAGCATTCATATGAATCAGCAGCTAATATATATTTGTATATAGATGCAGTAAGAAAACACATTGTGCTTGTGTATATAGATGCATACATAGTGCATTTATGTGTTTATCTGGGATATTGATGGTCAGGCAGTGTGGTTGTGGCACTCAATCACAAGAAGCTGGGGATAGTTAGAAGAACAGCACAGTTAGCAGGATGAGAAAGTGACAGATGTTTGCACAGAGCCCTGGCTTCTTCTCTGGTCCAGTACCAAGCAAGCACAGGTGCTGGCCCCAGCAGCTTGCAGGCTAGCCCTGAACAGGAGCCATCACAAGGCTCTGCCACCAGCCTTGCCTCCATGTCCAGTGCAACTCAGCAGTTCCTTTCAGGTTCACATGTATAACATTCTAGTATGTGTCTGCATGTATTTTACAGTAGCATATGTATTTGTGTACAAGGATCTATGCTTGCAGCTTTCTGATGTGCACAGTGGTGGTGACTGCGCTGCCCAGAGCGGGGTAGTTTTGCATACAGAAAACAAAAAGTGGCGTTGTGTAACACAGTGAGGAAAGCCTAAATAACACTTGTGTTGCCTCTTCTTTTTCATAGAAGGAGTAAAAAGGCAAATGTAACCACAAGCCATGCCTGCAGCCTGGAAAACAGAGCGTGACATTCATGGAAAATTTACATAGTGATCAGTTCATGCACCACCTGTTTGTCTGTGACTATCATCATTTCCACTTATAGACAGATGGAAAATGGATTTTGCCTACATTTTCATTCTTTTGTTATCAGAAAAGCTTTGAGGAAGTAGGTGAAATTCTTGTAAAATACTCATAAATTAGTGCAGGAGAAGATGTGCTGGACTCAGTTCCTTCTGAAGATGGCCAGCCTGAGTGATCTCACTTACATACAGGTGTATAGACCAGCCTTTGAGTTATCAGAGAAGCCTGAGAGTGCTGGGATGGATTACCTAACCCCAAAGAGTCAATCAAATCATCCTTTGCCCTTCAGTGCAGGTGAGGAGAATCAGGAGAATTGTTTCCCGTGCTAGCAGGAGCTGGCAGAAGAAGCTCAAGTGGACTGCTCCTTGCTGCAGAGGACAAAATGGAGAGCAGGGCATCTTCACACACCTGGTGAGACCTGCAAGGCAGTCACACAGTGTTGGGAGAGCCCCCTTCAACAGGTGATGGTCTTCAGAGCCAAAAGGGCCAACTGTACACAGAAATGCCCCAGGCCTAACACTGTTAGCCAGCTGAAGGAAGGGACTGTCCTGCTCTGCGCTGCGTAGCCTCAACTCCAGCACTGGGTGCAGTTTGGGTGCCACAGTACAAAAAAGACATACAGTTATTAAAGAGTATCCAAAGGAGGGCTACAAAAAATGGGGAAGGCTCTGGAGAGGGCAAGGTGTGTGAGGAGCAGCTGAGGTCCCTGTTGTGCTCAGCGCAGAGCAGAGCAGGCTGAGGGGAGGCCTGATGGCGGCTGCGGCTCCTCACAGGGAGCGGAGGGGCAGCGCTGAGCTCTGCTCTCTGTGACAGCGACAGGGCCCGAGGGAACGGCATGGAGCTGCGTCAGGGGAGGGGCGGCTGGGGGTGAGGGAAAGGGTCTGCACCAGAGGGCGGTGGGCATGGAACAGCCTGCCCAGGGCAGCGGGCACTGCCTTGAGGTGCCAGAGCTTAGGGAGCGTTTGGACAGCGCTCTCAGACATAGGAATTGGATTTGGGGTGGTGCTGTGTGGAGCCGGAGGCTGGACTCTGTGATCCTTGTGAGTCCCTTCCACCTTGGGTTGTTCTGTGATTCTGTGACTCTGTTATTCTATGATCAAGCCTCAGAGCTCAAGGACACCAGACTGGCTGGAAAGCAGGGCCCGTGGTGCTGGTGGAGGCCCTGAGAACATCTCCTCTAAACTGTGGAACAGCTGTGGTATGTGATCCCTTCTGCACCCAGAGCGTGGATGGATTCTGTCACTCCAGGACATGAGAAGCTGCCCCTCTCCTCCTGAGGAGCTGCCATCACTTGGTGGCCCCACAGTGGCCAGGAGGGGTAGTGGGCCACATCCAAGGACTACTGGTTGTGAGAGAGAAAAGGCAGCAGAGAAACGTGTCATGGAGACACGGCACTGAGGCAGGCTTCTCTCTTTTGACTGCAGTTCTGCAAACCCTCTGCTTACGTAGCTGTGACTGCCCCTCCTAAAGGAGTCATGGCATGCAGCTTTACCCCTGTGGTAATCGGATAGGTTTAAGAGCTTAAGGGCTCTTATGGTAGCAATGCTTACAAAGGTTGCGGTAGGCTGTCTGCCCGTCACAGCTTTCTTCTCTCATCAGGCTGCTCCTTGGCATGGACGTGCTGGGGCATAATGTTAGTGATGAAGGCTGCTAATTGAGCTTGCTAATAGGGAGAGAGCTGTTAAAAACATGTCCCTCAGAACAGCTCCCACAGGTGGTGGGGCTGTGCCACTCGCCTGCATCACGTCGATGGTGCACAAAGAAGATGGGAGCAAATGGATTTCATCCTTTCAGGCTGTTTTATTAAGCAAAGCAAAACAAAACCAATCTTGCTGTCAATTTACCAGATCCTCATTGATGTAAGGCCCCTTTCCACAGCTCTGGGAGGATAGCCAGGCCGAGGTATGGATGAGATCAGTGCTGGGAGCATTACACACATGAATATTGATCAAGGAAAACCAGACAGGGGCCAGCCTGTTGTCTTGCCCTCAGTCACCAACAAATGCAAGGGAAAGGGTAGGAGAAGAGGCTGCCCTGTGCATTTGCAGGGGCAGATGGGTGCAGGTTGATGGTGAAAGCCTGCTTCAGGACGTGGTCGTGGCTGCACATCCTTCAGGGATGAAGCTCAGAGGCTCCCGGCTTTCATTATGAGCGCTAAGGAAAATAGTTAGAATGAAAGTATAAAATGTCCCTTGCAGTCATGCAACTGGCTTTCAAGATGCAGTTTAATGAAAAAAACTCCAATGAATTAAGTGGAAGTTGTTACTGTTCCTTGAGCATGCTGAGTGCTCACAATAAATCTTTTTCCTGAAGGAAAAAGCAAGGTTAAATCAAGCTACAAAGCCCACTGAGCATTAGATTTACAGCATTTTGAAAGGGTTATAGGTTTATTTCTTAAACAGCTGAATTATAGCTGCTTCTGGATATTGATATGTGAAGCAGGCTGACCCCTGGGCACTGTGAAGAGCTAGGGAATGAGGAGCAGCGGTGAGATGGCACTGGTTATCGTTTTTATGTGAATTTCGAAGTCACTTCCAAAGAAGTAGATGAGATAGTAGTTGAGTATCCCGGCCACAGACATGAGGAACAGGAACAAAATGATACGCTTCCCAAACAAGTACCCAGGAGTGCTGGGGAGACAGAAAGAGAGGAAAGCAATTTGTTATCAGGGCCACCTTACCTAAGGAGCCCTCAGCCTCCAGGCTCTGGCCAAGATCAGCAGATGCATTCCAGGGGTTGTCACAGAGGAGGGAATTCTTGCTCGTCTGCTTGGCCCGCTGCAAGCTTTTAGATGTCACTGGAAATTTTCTGAACAGCTTGGGCCTGGATTCATCTCCTGACCTCAGTGCAGGACTTTTCTCACCAAAGTGACTATTCAGAGGGACCTGTATGTCTTTACAGCCACAGTGACTGTGGGATGCTTTTGTTCCTCACATGCATAATTAGCTTTATTAAGATGAGAGGAGGATGTTGTGCAAATGCTAGCACAAACACACACATGCACGTGTTGACACAGGTAGTGAGGGATGGGAGCATCTCCTGTGAGGAGGGGCTGAGAGATCTGGGACTGCTCAGCCTGGAAAAGAGGTGCCCAGTTTGAGTACCAGAGCTCCTGGGCACAAATTGGCGTACAGGAGGTTCCCTATGAACACCAGGAGCACTTCTGTGTGGGTTATGGACCACTGGCACAGGCTGCCCAGAAGCTGTGGAGTCTCCCCCTTGGAGATCCTCCAAAGCCACTTGGATGTTGCTCTAGGCTCCCTGCTCTGGGTTTCCCTGCTGGAGCAGGGGTCAGGCCAGGAGTCCTCCAGAGGTCCCATCCCACCCCAGCGGTCCTGTGGTTCTGAAACACCCCAGGTTTTATGAAAAGGCTCTGCAAAGCCTTACCTCTGGGTCCTCTCCCCCAGGTAGCCCACAAAGTACTTCTGCCTCACAAACAAGTACATCAGGCCAGCAAAGGCGGCAGGTGCTGCACAAAGGGTAGAAGAACACATTACAGACGTCAGCTCGGGTCCCGCACATGTATTGTCCCCACTCTCCCTCTTCCAAGGACTTTTTGAGTGTAATTCTTCCCTCAGTCACACAAAACATGCACCTGATCCCACTGAAACTCAGAAAGGAGTGTACCGGATTTCCCCACACCTCTTTGTCTGGTGATGAAACTCCTTTCCAGAAAGAACAGCACACAAGCCCTAGGAATGCAGCAGATATGCTCCTGGCCTATCTTTATCCAATTGTATTGCAGAGATCCATTGAGAAGAACACATAAATGCTCAGTGTATGTCATCAGCTCCAGGTGGGTAGCAGTACCACTTTCCTGGCCTTCCCTGACCCCAGAGAATCATAGAATCATTTGAGTTGGGAGGGACCTTTAAAGGCCCCTGCAATGAACAGGGGCACCTACAGCTAGATCAGTTTGTTCAGAGCCTGGTCCAGCCTGGCCTTGAACGTCTCCATTCAGTGGGATCTTGCCCATAACTCCTTTATGGGAATCATCAGAAGTACTAAAGTGCCCCCCATCCCTAAAGTAAAGTCATGAAGGGGAGTGAAAACAAGTGTTACCTTGGCTGCAGAGAAGCCCAGCGCACCAAAGCACGGCGAGAAACGTAGGGTATGTGTGCCCACAATTTTGGCTAGGAAGGAATTGATGAGAGAGAAATCAGAATACAAGGAATATTGAAAGAAAATTAGTTTCTTTCGCCCATGAGCAACTGTGGGGTGGATTTGGCCTGTGCAGGCTCCACAGCGTCCACATGCAGGCACAGGGACGGTGCGTGGGCAGCAGCCAGGGAAGCGACTCCTCGTGTGCCCATGCCCCAACATGATCGCTGCCTCGCCCAGGATTTGCCTACCTGCTGCCTCATGCAGAGAATGGGCTCTTTGTTCTGCCCGCTCAGGAAAGAAACCACAAGCGAGCCCAGCAGCTGGGAAGTGCATTTGCTTCCTCTAGCATGTATAACAGAGCTGCACGCTTTGTCAGCTTAGGAAATCCTCGTGCTTAAGTCATATTAATCAAGCGATGAGCATTGAGAGCTGCGTGAAGCCAACAAAAGGAGAACTGCACTGCAGAAATGAGTGTCTGGAAAGGTTAACCTGTCTCCTTGCACATGCACAGGGATCATTTCTGACTCCCTCCTTCAGCCTGGAATGCACTTCCAGAGGGAGATATGCTCTTGCTGAGGTCACACACCTGTGAAGGGCAGCATTTTGCTGTTCTCTGCCTTTTTGAGTGTATTGCCAGTACTTCATGGGTAATAAAAAATATTTTATGTTCTCTTCTCTTCTGGGTTGGAATTAATTTTCCCCTCTGCTCCCTCTGAAGGGATGCTGAAGACAAGATGCAGTGAATGCGGTGGGGAAGCAGAGAGCCAGGACTTGCTCAGAGCTCTGCCACCACCTCTCAAGTCAGCACTGCTTCTCCCTGGAGCTGCAGTGTGTGTGGGACACTGGCTGTGCCCACGTCACACTTCCAGTTTCAGGTGCGATTGGGAGAGTTGGATCCCAAATACAGGCCATAGAGAACATCAGGTCTGCATGTCCTGTGCTCAGCAACAAATGAACTGGAGAACTGCAGGTCTAACCTCTGCCACAGCGCACACAGCAATGCGATTGCAGAGCAAAGCCTTGGAGCCCAACTTTGGACCCCTTAAGGGTTTGGATTAAGCTGTAAGGAGCAGGGCGGTGAGCCCAGGCTTGCCTTGCTGGCTCTTCCTACTCACTTGGCAGTGTAGACACGTTCAAAGGCAGAGGAGCCTGGCCGCTGGATTCCTTTGCCATTGCAGTGTTTACTCTCATGCTCCAATTTGCTAGCAAAAAAAGCTGTAAGAAACAAACAAACAAAAAAAAAAAAAAAACAACACAAGCTGTTTGATCTGAAATGTAATCTGGAGATATTTCAGAAGTGCAAGCATCCTTGTGTATGCCTGGGCAGCAGCAGAGCGTGCAGATGTGTGGAGGTGCAGGGTGGACACCACACTCACTCTGTCAACATGGCATAACCCAGCCCTCCATGCAAGGGCATGACGTGGTGTCACCCTGACATCCACACGTGTCTGCATGTTGCTGTCAGAATCTCTCACCCCCTACTGCAGACGTACAACCCAGTGCTGTGTATTTGTTCTCCAGGGGGAAAAACCTGCTGGTGAGAGCTGCCAGAGCTCATCCTCACTCTCTGACAGAGCAGGGAGTAAAGAGACTTTCTGCTCTTTCAGTGATACCCTTTTGCCAAAACAGGGACATCCAACAGGTTGTATTTATTTCCCAGAAAGGCTCATTGCAAACCTAGTGCTGATGACCGATGCTGTTGTATCATGGTTTGTTTCCTACTTCTAAGCCATGGTGTCATGTCAGGATGTTAGCTGCTGCAAAAGTGCAGCGCCACAAGATGATATATTGTATGCTTGACAAAGATGTTTTGTCTAATTACACTAAAACAGAGACCATCAATCATGTGTCTAAGTGCACCTGGCAGAGCTCTGACAGCCTACAAGCTACAAGCATTGTATCATCATGCACCCAATCTCAGTGCACCCAAATCACCCTATGGTTCGGAATATTAGTCTAAGATGTATACCAAAGGCAACACATCAGAAAAAACAAACAAACAAAAACAAACACAAAAAAAACCCCATACGTTATTGTAACAATGTGATAACGATAAACTGCAGGGCTTCATCCCTGGAATCTGAAGGCCCGGTGTCCTCACCCATGTGCTGACCCAACCTTTGGGTTGTTAACCTGCCTGTGGAGGACCAGGTTGGCCAGCATGATGTTTTTGTCCATTGCAAAGCTCCTGTGATGGTAAACCGCTTCCAAGGTAGGCCTTGGTCGCGATGAGCTTGCTGGGATACGTAGCACATCCTTTCCTTTTAGCATGCACATGAGATCCCTAAAAGATCACACAGCCTTCGGAGAAAGACAAGGGTAGGCTTTAAACATCTCCCTCTTGGGCAAAAATTTCTTCTCAGTAAGTGGTGAGGCACTGGAACGGGCTGCACAGGAGGTGGTGGAGTCACTGTCCCTGCAGGTGTTCAAGAATCGTGTGGATGTGGCACTGAGGGGCATGGTGGGGATGGGCTGAGAGTTGGACTAGATGATCTTACGGATCTTTTCCATCCTTAATGATTCTATGATTCTCTCTGCTATTGTAGGTTCTGTCACTTCCCAGGTGCTAATGAGCTGCAGCAGAGAGTTCCATGATGCGGGAGCCATTGGGTTAAACCCAGCTGTGTCCAACATGGTACTGGCCACTGAGCACAAGAGCTTGGAGGAGCAGGTGGTCACACTCCTGGCACATAGCCTCCAGGGTCATGGCTGGGCACTCATCATCTCTGATGTGGCCTGTTGGATCCTTGGTCAAAGAACTGGGTATTAGGGCAAAGACAAAGATGGGTTTATCATGAACACCTCCATCATGGGTGAGAGCAGGCTTTGTTTCATCTTGTTTTGGGGACACTGAGAAGTGTTGGGGAGATGGGTGTTTTACTTACCTTACGATGGGTTACAGAGAGAAACAGAGGAAAAGCACCTGCAGACATCAAGCTATCAGAATGAGAAGAACCACCTCAAAGGGCAGCCCAGGAGGTTCATCCCCTTGAGCTGAAGCTCTGCAAAAGAGCAAAGCAGAGCTGGCAGGTCCCATCTGGTGGTGGCCCTTGCCATGGGTGTGGACAAGGCAGCACAGCAGCGTTGAGCTCCTGTTAGACTGACACTGGGGAAAGGAGAGACTACTGTGTTAAGTAGCTTGCAACACTGTGGTTGTACTTATTTCTCACTCTTTTCCTCCAAACCTTGACGCAAGGATGTGGTTTCACAAACTGGTGCGGATGGGTGAACAGAGCAGGGAGGTGCAAAGGAGGGGAGGGGGCCAAGAGTTTAAGTGGGCTCAGCTGCACCTGGGAGCAATGCCCCACGGCTCCAGGGTTTCTTCAGCTGCTATGACCTTGATCCATTGTGGTCTGGCACTCGGGAGTATGCAGCAAGAACCTTGGGGAGATGATCCAGATAGAGATAATGCACTTTTGATTTCAGGTCTATTTTCAGTGGGCCATTCCCATGAACTGGCTCCAGGTGTGGCTGTGTGAGGGGGGGAAAGTCTTGTTTCTTGAGTCCACGCAAACTGAATGGCGTGCTGATGCTCCAGCTGAGTGTTTGCTGGCAGGCATGTAGGGCTGCCCCTTCAGTCCACTTCACGTCACTTCCTCTGTCCTGATCTGCTCAGTTTGCCCTGAAGGCTGCTTGGTTGCAACATTGCAGTGATGCAAGAATAGCACCAAAGCTCTGTGTGTGACTCAGCAGTGCCCGGATGCTCAATCACTCTACAGGATGTGGAGATTCCCAATGCAAGTGAGGTGATGTCAAATGGACAGGCAGCAATGTAGCCTGCATCTAGGTTTGGAACAGCAGCATTCACCAGAACTGCTTTATCAGGTACATCAGGTGCAGCCAAACTTAAAAACTCAACTTTACATCGTACTGGCTCCAAATACCTGAAGACAATCAGCAGATGCCTCACTGAGCCATAGCAGGAGTTTAGTACAACTGTTATCCTGTGACAAGCATTTCTACTGCTCTAATTACTGTATACGTGACATACAATATGCATAACGTACTGTATATGTACCATGGAGATCTTTCCAGACAGAAAGCTTGGGAGAAGGAAATCAAGTGATACAAGCTTGGAGATCATAGCTCAGGGTTGTGTGCCACCCTTGCTTGGCATGCAGAGCCCTCTGCAACATGGCTGGTCCACAGCAGTGGGGTCAGTGATTTCACAGAGGGATTTCCTTGAAACCAAAGTGCATGTCAGGCTGGAAGGCAAGTGCTTGAGTTTCAGAGCATATTGGGTTTACATGGCTAGGGTTTGGTAGCAGGGGGGCTGCAAGATGAGGCCGTGGGATGGAGCTGCAACCTGTGGAGAGCAGCCGGTGGTGGAGCAGGTCCTGAAAGGTGGGCCCCGTGGTATGGAGCCATGTTGGAGCAGTGATTGGAGTGCTGCAGCCTGTGGGAAGCCCACGTGGGATTAGATTGGGAAGGACGGCATCCATGGGAGGTACCCCATATGGAGTGGGGGCAGAGAGTGAGCATGAAGGAGGGGCAGATACAGGCATTATGGATTGACCACAGCCTCATTCCCTGTGCAAGTCGGGGGAGAAGGTAGAGGAGGGTAGAAGGAGGAAGATGGTCGTGCTCTGATCCCAGCACACCTTATGCTGCTACTCTATATGCTGTGCATTTACCAGAAGAGAGGACTGTGCTGAATAACGCAGCAGTTAGTGTCTACCTCAGGATTTCACCCATCTTCACATTTTGCTGCTCTGTGGTTGAGCCCCCACCACTTCCCCTCCCTGCAGCACAGCCCATTTCCAGGCATGAACCATGAGGTCTGCGCTCACTGGGATTTCAAGCATTGCTGTCAGTCACTCACCAAGCTTCTTGAGCCTGGGCAACCGCAGTGCATCCGGGGCAAAACCCACTCCCTTGTCTGGATGCTGAGCGGCATTTTCTGCTAGAATGGTTGGGTATGGTTGAAGAAAGTTGATCAAGTTCAAAACAGATTTGCGCAAAAGAGAAGCTTGCAGTTTTATTGAAAAAGCTCCGAGGAACAGTACTGAGGGCAGGGGTATGGATAAGAGCTAAAAAATGAAACTTCCCCATTGCAGAAAATGCTCAGCTTTCTTGGGACTGCAGATAATACAAACCAGTCACGCTGTAGGACCTGGTCAGCACGGTGCCCCCACATCCCCCAGACACACTTCTCAGAGGGGTCGGTGCCATTTTGCTGCCTTCACCTGGCTCTGGGCAGAGCTCCAAGCCCCTGCTGCTGCCCTGCAGCCCAGAGGGATTCAGCCGAAGAGCAGCACTGGGGCTTTAGCCATGTTATCAGATCTAAGTGCACATTGTCCCCAGCAGCTCCAGCCCATCACCCCTTTCATTAGCTGACATACATGTGACTGACTCACAGCAAGGCTGACAAGCCATAGAACATGCCAGGCAGTGTGCTGAGAGCATTCCTAAAGCCAAAGGGATGCCTGCACACGCACACACTCACAAGCCAGAGGTTATCTGTTCTCCCCTCCCATGAACACGGATTTCTGCCTCACCGTTCTGGATGACGCTGATCAAGGTGACAATGG